>NW_025745205.1:431573-676416 GCF_021184085.1 Oncorhynchus gorbuscha
TTATTATTATTTGTTTTTGTTTTGTTTATTTAGTCAATATTTTCTTCACTGGATTATTTGTTAATGAAGGGCTTGTAAAGTAAGCATTTCACGGTAAGGTAACACCTGTTGTAGTCGGCGCATGTGACATAAAATGTGATTTGTTTTGTTTGTTGTAGTTAGGTGCTTGGTGAGCTGAAAGGAATGTCCTCTGTCTATTGTAGTAACTATGGCCTTGTTGTTATAGAGGGCAGAGAACCAGATCTGTCCTCTGTGTGTGTTTGAGTGGTGCCATGGATATTATTCATGTAGCAATATAGATCTAGTGGGTGTTGGTTGGTTGACTTGCAGAGCTTCTGTTTACATGACTGAGGAGGAGGAGGCAGGAAGGACCGTAAAATCTCACCACACCCACTCACCATTTAGGGTCCATGGCTGTCATCAAATACACAGGACCTTTCCATCCAGAACTATGTATGACTATTGATGAGTGGGTGTCAACGGTACGCTGTGGTTGGCTGAATGTGGATGGCTGCATGCATGAAGTATCTGTGGTCTTCTGTTGTCCACTACTAAAACAAGCAGTTCGTGTGTGTTGTGTGTGTGTGTGTGTGTGTGTGTGTGTGTGTGTGTGTGTGTGTGTGTGTGTGTGTGTGTGTGTGTGTGTGTGTGTGTGTGTGTGTGTGTGTGTGTGTGTGTGTGTGTGTGTGTGTGTGTGTGTGTGGACTGCCACCAGTCAAAAGCAGCCTCTCAATCATGACACTGCTATCCCCTATCAATATCCTACAAAATCTCATCCATATCTTATATAGTGTCCATCTATACGTGGCTTTGGCTTTCTTAGACGAGGATCCTGTTGAACCAAACTGAGTTCCTGGTTCATGTCTTGCGAGGGTGTGTTCTATCAGTGTTTTAAGCCAGCGATTGGTCCAGCCAGGCGGGGTGTGGCTTGTGTGGATAATACCGCATGTCACTCACAGAATCCGGACTTGAATAGGCTGCTGTGTAAATATTTGCAGAGATCTTTACCCTCTGTCTTCAGGACGAACGTTTGGAAACGAATTATAGACCAGAATCTACTAACACAGAGAGAGTGAGGTTTTCACTACTCTGTAAATCCTTTCATGACAGGCAATTCCACATCAATCTTTGTCATACTTTAATTGTTCTGGTACGGGGCAGGAACATGTTTGGAATAGCAGTGATAATCTGCTCCAGGCGCCGAAATCCCTGGGCGTTTATAAAGTATACTGGCTCACCTTGCTTTAACAGTTTTATGGGGGCATAGTGAACTTTTCAAATTCTTCATCTGTATGACAACTGGCTAGGGAATGTGCAGCTCCCAACCTTTTTCCCCAGATTCTCTCTTTTTCATTCTCTCTCCGTCGTCTCTCCCTCTCTCTCTCCGTCTCTCTCTCCTCTCTCTTTCATTCTCTCTCTCATTCCTTCTACCATGTCCTAAAGCTGATTTGGTCCTTAGTTTCTCCTCACACTTACAACATGACAGCAAGTCCCAGTTGTATCTGATATGCCACCCACATCTGGTATGAATGAAGAACTGCCAACATCACAGTTATGTGTTTAGGGAGGGGGCTAGGGAGGGAGGCAAAGATGGGATACATGGAGATGGAGGAAAGGGTGGTCTACAGCCTTGTGATGTGATGTTGACCACGCTCACCCCTACCTGACCAGAGGTGTTACTGACCCTATCTGTCCAGAGGTGTTCTCTCCATCACTCTCTACTTCTGTCTGGGTAGTGAGCTGTGTTCTCCCATCCTATCTCTCTCTGTCTAGTGGTGTATAACTGTGTCTCTCCTGTCACACCGTCTGTCTGTGTCTGAGTGGTGAAATGAACTGTGTTCTCTCCCTATATCTCTCTGTCTCTGAGTGGTGTCTCTCCTCCATCACTATCTCTCTATCTGAGTGGTGTGATAGGGCTGTGTCTTCCCATCACTATCTCTCTATCTATGAGTGGTGGCAGCTGATCTGAGTGGTGGGTGATGGACTGTGCTCTTCCCAGTGGTGTGATAGACTGTTCTCATACAACTATCTCTGTCTGAGTGGTGTGATAGACTGTGTTCTCTCCCATCACTATCTCTCTGTCAGGTGGTGATAGGCTGTGGGTGGTGTGGTGAGCTGTGTTCTCTCCCACCACTATCTCTCTGTCTGAGTGGTGTGATGGGCTCTCCATCACTATCTCTCTATGTTCTCTCCCCATCACTATCTCTCTGTCTGAGTGGTGTGATAGGCTGTGTTCTCTCCCATCACTATCTCTCTGTCTGAGTGGTGTGATAGACTGTGTTCTCTCCTGGGTCACTATCTCTGTCTGAGTGGTGTGATAGGCTGTGTTCTCTCCCCACTATCTCTCTGTCTAGTGGTGATAGATGTGTTCTCTCCCATCACTATCTCTCAATGTGTTCTCTCTGTCTGAGTGGTGTGATAGACTGTGTTCTTTCACTATCGTCTGAGTGGTGTGATAGACTGTGTTCTCTCTGTGAGTGGTGTGATAGACTTGTTCTCCCCATCACTATCTCTCTGTCTGAGTGGTGATAGACTGTGTTCTCTCCCATCACTATCTCTCTGTCTGAGTGGTGTGATAGACTGTGTTCTCTCCCATCACTATCTCCTGTAAACCTGGTTTCATCTCCTAGAGAAAAGAACAACCATGTGGTTTCACCTTCCACAACATTACTCTCCACAGGTGCTGACAGACTGTGAACTGAGCGGTCATTTAGATGGTAGAAAATCATCTCCACTATGCTGTTCTGAATCAGACAACGTTGGTTTCTGTATCAAGTTGCTAGGCGAAATCATTCGTTGTGTCAAGTACTGCATCAAGTCAAGGGATTCCTGCTTCAGTCCGGTTGGTTTCCTTTTCCACTTTCTAACCGAACACCCCTCTGTGGAGAAGACAGACAGCTCTGGAATGCTTTTCTGGCTTTCTATTGATTGGAGAGATGGATTGAAGGGGGAGACGGGGGAGGGAGAGAAATGGAGGAGGGATTGGGGAGGAGAGAGGGACTAATGCACCGGCTGCAGTTTCAAGCCTCCCTGCAGAGCGGGGAGAGAAGGGTAAAGGGAGTCTGTTGCGTTCCACCACATCACCTGTGAGCTGTACATCTGGGGAATCAATAACCCCGCCCCTAGCTTTGAGCCTTACCGTAATCCTCCTGATAGAGGGAGAAGAGGTTCCTATCTGAGGAACAGCAATGAGCTCTCTGAATGTAGTAGAGGATGTCAAGCCAACTAAAGACGAGAGCAAACTTAAAACTCTCTAACAGAGTAGTAATACTAATGAGTGATTAGTACAATTATATTTAAAATGCGGGGGGGAACCTAAAGCCTTGTTATAGTCCCTACCTGTTTCAGTATGTTTTCTCCCATTTGGTGCCTAATGAACACACCCATGATCTGGTGCCATCAGTTATTTTAGATTAGACTACGTGGATATCTCCTGGTGTACATACTGTGTTGACTTGTAGTGTAATAGTGTGGATGATTGTGAAGGAGGGATGAATCCTCTGAGCTGTAAACGAGTGGAGAATAGCCCTCCTGTCTCATCCCTCCATCCGAGTACATTTCCGTCATAGGGAAGATTTCCTGGCTAGCATCTGGCTAGCTAGGAGTATATTTAGAGAGTCTTGGCAGTGAAATATCTCCACACTTATGGCATTATAAGCCTTCTATTGACTCTACAGTGCCAGACTCTGTATTTGTGTGAGTCTAATCTAAAAGGAGAATGCCAGTGCTGTCTTGGCCTGCAGAGACCACTTGAAAGCGCCACGTAGAAGATTCTACAGTGCAATCCAAGCCAGAAATGGGATGGATTAGCCAGCTTTGACGTGAAGGACACGAGTCAAAGGTGGCATAAAAACAGTTGATTAGGTCTAATAGGACTCTGCTATACCACAGCAGTTTGAGCATCTGGTTAGACTGTAAACTCTCCTTCCAGACCCACATCAAACATCTCCAATCCAAAGTTAAATCTAGAATTGGCTTCTTATTTCACAACAAAACATTCTTCACTCATGCTGCCAAACATACCCTCGTAAAACTGACCATCCTACCAATCCTCGACTTCGGTGATGTCATTTACAAAATAGCCTCCAACACCCTACTCAACAAATAATATGCAGTCTATCGCAGTGCAATCCGTTTTGTCACCAAAGCCCCATATACTACCCACCATTGCGACCTGTACGCTCTCGTTGGCTGGCCCTCGCTTCATACTCGTCGCCAAACCCACTGGCTCCATGTCATCTACAAGACCCTGCTAGGTAAAGTCCCCCCTTATCTCAGCTCGATGGTCACCATAGCATCACCCACCTGTAGCACACGCTCCAGCAGGTATATCTCTCTAGTCACCCCCAAAACCAATTCTTTCTTTGGTCGCCTCTCCTTCCAGTTCCCTGCTGCCAATGACTGGAACGAACTACAAAAATCTCTGAAACTGGAAACACTTGTCTCCCTCACTAGCTTTAAGCACCAGCTGTCAGAGCTGCTCACAGATTACTGCACCTGTACATAGCCCACCTATAATTTAGCCCAAACAACTACCTCTTTCCCTACTGTATTTATTTTATTTATTTATTTTTCTCCTTTGCACCCCATTATTTGTATTTCTACTTTGCACATTCTTCCACTGCAAATCTACCATTCCAGTGTTTTACTTGCTATATTGTATTTACTTTGCCACCATGGCCTTTTTTTTGCCTTTACCTCCCTTATCTCATCTCATTTGCTCACATCGTATATAGACTTGTTTAAACTGTATTATTGACTGTATGTTTGTTTTATCCCATGTGTAACTCTGTGTCGTTGTTTGTGTCGAACTGCTTTGCTTTATCTTGGCCAAGTCACAATTGTAAATGAGAACTTGGTCTCAACTTGCCTACCTGGCTAAATAAAGGTGAAATAAAATAAAAAATAAACAATCTCCACTGTAACTATGTAGCAGGCAAACTAATAGGCAATGGCCAAGCTCTATTTGATTCCCTATAGGTCATGTCTTTGAAAAGTAGAATCTAGTGAGTGTTGTTAGTGCTGCTAATGTTTATGAATGGATTAGCCCCACAGACACATGTACTGTACAACCACTGGCTCTTTTTAAAGGTTAAAGGAACCAGAGAGGCTTGACCACGCAGCCCCCGAGGCCCAGAGCAGAGGGCCTTAGCCCAGCCTGACCTCACGCTCATCTAGCCCTCTCCCCCCAGACCCCCAGCTCCAGGCCCTGTCTCTAGGGGAAATATATGTGGGCTGGAGCTTGGCCAAGGGCGGCTGGGTTGGAGGTGGGGAGGTACTGCTAGGCAGGGCTTGATGTGCTGAGTACTCCTTGGAGAGGAGAGGGAGGGAGGTTTATTTGATGTAGACAGACCAGTTTCCTGAGCAAGCGAGAGAGTGGAGTGGTAGAGGTGGTTGGAGAGGGGAGGTTCTGACCAGGCACATTGTAGTGGAGCTCCTAGATGTAGCACTTGGCCCATCAGCAGCCCAGGGGAATAACATGGGCTCCTCTGGCAGCAAAGCCTGCCTGAAGACTCCTCCACATACCAGAAAGAAAGGCAAGGTGTGTTTGTTTTCTCTCTCTCTTCTTTTCTCTCTTTCTTTCTCGCTCCGTTTGCTTTATTTTTGTTGTTTTTGTTTTGCGCATCTGTTGGCGGCTGTTTGGCCTTTATCTCTCTATTTATCTATCTATCTCTCTCTATCTCTCTCTATCTCTATCTCTCTCTATCTCTCTCTATCTCTATCTATCTCTCTATTTATCTATCTATCTATCTCTCTCTCTCTATTTATCTATCTATCTATCTCTCTCTCTCTATTTATCTATCTATCTATCTCTCTCTATCTCTTTATCTCTCTCATTTATCTATCTCTATCTATCTCTCTATCTCTCTATTTATCTCTCTATTTATCTCTCTCTTCTATCTCTATCTATCTCTCTATCTCTCTATTTATCTATCTATCTCTCTCTATATCTCTTTATCTCTCTCACTCTATCTCTATCTATCTCTCTATCTCTCTCTATCTATCTCTCTATTTATCTATCTATATCTCTCTATCTATCTCTCTATCTATCTCTCTATCTATCTCTCTATCTATCTCTCTATCTATCTCTCTCTCTATCTCTTTATCTCTCTATCTATCTCTCTCTCTATATCTCTTTCTCTCTCACTCTATCTCTATCTATCTCTCTATCTCTCTCTATCTATCTCTCTATTTATCTATCTATATCTCTCTATCTATCTCTCTATCTATCTCTCTATCTATCTCTCTATCTATCTCTTTATCTATCTCTCTCTCTATCTCTCTCTCTATCTCTCTATCTATCTCTCTCTCTATATCTCTTTCTCTCTCACTCTATCTCTATCTATCTCTCTATCTATCTCTCTCTCTATCTATCTCTCTCTCTATATCTCTTTATCTTTCTATCTCTCTCTATATCCTTACAGCTGACCGACTGGATTCATGACTATAAAGTGTGTGTGTGTGTGTGTGCATCATGCCATGTGTCAAATAGAGACGGTTATGCAGTGATCGTTGTGTCTCTGTTTTAAAGAGTGTGAACATTTATTATAGCACCGTCTCTGTTTGACCATTTTAGAGAAATGTATGTGTGTGTGTGTGTGTGTGTGTGTGATTAGTGCAGGGTGTAGCCTTCCATCCTTTCAGGATGTTGAGACAATGTTGATATGTATGAGAGTGTAAGTCCAGAAGAATGATCAAGTTCATGAGAGAATTTGTGTACGTGACGTCTGAGAGGAAGCGTGTGTGTTTTAGATTCAAACGATCTACTTATTAATGCGTAGGCCTGTCAGGTGAGTTTTCATGGCACGTGTTCCCTGTTTCTAAGATGCCCAATGTCACTTCTAAGTCACCCTATAAGTCGTCTCTCCACAGTATGATAACGGCGTGATATGGATACAGTGTCATAAGGAAAACAGTATCTGATGTCGAGACAGCTGCTGAAAACGCTAGCCTGGTTCCCAAATCCGTTTGTGCTGTCTCGTCAACTCCTACGGCACCATAGAAGATGGCAGATGGCGCTAACAGATCTGGGACCAGGCTATGAAAATGCAGCTCTCAGAAACGTGCTGTCTCTGTAGCCTACCCAGCGGGCTAATGTAGGTTGTAGTAGGTTGTTGTTAGAAGTTACAGCATTCCTCGACACGCCTATAGGAATATGTTATTAGGTCACCATACTGAAGCCTGTAATTTTTCGAAGTCTAAGAAGCTATTGTTGCCAAGGAACGAAGTTGTGGAAAGATGACTGTCAGTCGAGTCATAATGTCTGACGCAAAACGATTGTCTGGTTCCACTTGAAACAAAAGTCTCACATAGTTTAGGAATAGTTTTTCCATTGACTTAATAACTAATGGTCTCTCTCTCTCTGTCTCTCTCTCTGTCTCCCCCCCAACAGCGTGAAGAGACATTGAAGCTGAAGAAAGGACTGTCCCTGGAGCTTTCTACCCTGCGCGATGAGCTCAGTAAGAAAAACACCACCTCAAGCATGTCTACCCCTCGACCTCGTGTCTGCCCCTCGACCTGTGTCTACCCCCTCGACCTCGTGTCTGCCCCTCGTGTCTACCCCTCGACCTCGTGTCTGTCCCCCTCGACCTCGTGTCTGCCCCTCCGTGTCTGCCCCTCGACCTCGTGTCTACCCCTCGACCTCGTGTCTCCCCTCGTGTGTCTACCCCTCGACCTCGTGTCTACCCTCGACCTCGTGACCTCGTGTCTGCCCCTCGACCTCGACCTCGTGTCTACCCCTCGACCTCGTGTCTACCCCTCGACCTCGTGTCTACCCCTCGACCTCGTGTCTACCCTTACATATGCACATTTATCAGCACGTCGTTTGCTCAAGGAAGCAAAGTGTTTGTCTGAAGCAGAAAATCTGTAAATAAGAAAATGATCAACGAAAACATTTAATCTGACAATTCTGTCTCGTTATGAGTGAAGCCAACAAGTTTTTTTTTTTTTTATTTTTTTTATTTTTTACAACACTCAATGTGAATGAACCTTCCCTCTTTCACTCTCATTTCCCTAACCTGTTGGCTTATCATTAAGGCCTTATCAGGTCGTCAACTGCCTTCCAAAGCTCTGTGTGCTGGCCAACTCTCTGCCTCTGTGTAGACATTATTAGCCCCCACCCCCTAGGCATGCTGTATTTGGGAGGCCTGAATGCAAGCCTCGGCATGTTTTGCAAAAATGTGTGTGCCTGTGTGTACACCTGTTAGCATGCAAGTACGTGTGTTTGCACGTGTCAGGGAAATGCATTGAACTGATGTTATTGGTAGCCCGTGCAGCGGTCATAAAGCCTTCATAATTACAGACCGTTTCCTTTGTCCAAAGTCTTCCTTCAAGCAGGACTTAACGTCTTCCCTCCAAGCATTCACCAACAGTAGTTAGTGGTAGTCTCTCTGCAGCATCCTCTCTGTTTACCCTTATGGAGACCTGCTACATCACTGTCGTGGCAGGACAATAGTCTTAACATCATGGGTTTGGGGGCTGTGAAACTGCTTGTCAGGGAAGGGGGTTGTTCTCTTTAGGAGGAAATGTTCAGACTCTAATTCTGGAGAAACGTCTGGTTGTTGTAGAGCAGGGATCAGCAACTAGATCACACCGCGGGACGATTTCTTTCTTAAGGAGATGGTCAGGGGGCCAGAGCATAATTACAAATACTTTGTAGACTGCCGATATTATATTTGACTAAAACACAATCATTTCAAACCTTGCTTATATTTGGATACAATCACATATATCTATTATCCGTTCGGTATCCTTATGAACAAAATAAAAATCACTTGGAGCTGATTTGCTGGTGTTTCTAGTCACTATTACATTTTATTTTACACGGGGGGCCAAATAAAATCATCTGCGGGCCAAATTTAGTTGTAGTGCAATCTGACATTTTGACAACATTTCGATCCATGTTTCCCCAGAATTTCAAATACTTCCAATTGTAAAAAGATGCATCCTTCCTCTCTTCAAGATGATCCCTGATCTGACACGACTGGATAGGTCAATAATATGTGATAGAATCCAAGCTTACAGCTTTCCATTTGTCTTAGTGGTGATCATTTCAAACAGGGCGGAAGGTGTTTGTGAACATGTTGAAACACTCATTGTTTTGGATGTGTTTCAAACATTACAAGGCATTCAGTTCTGTTCCGCCAATGACATCAGAGTGGCGTTCCAGAGGAATGGGCTTGTTCAGTTCTGTTCCTTCGACTTGGCCCAGACCCCAGATGTTGTAATGTGTTACGAAAGGGAGAGGAAACGTGCGCCGTTTCACTTTACCCAAGTGCCCCCATGACCGTCTCAGACGTCCTGCCAGACCTCGTCAATCCTCGCCAACTGTGCAAGATGCCTTAGAGACATCTGGTTGGAATGCCTGTACAATGTGGTTCTGATGAATAATACCAACGGCCGCCTGCTGTCAGGGATATAGAGAGCTAGAAAGCCCCCTTCTCTTTTAAACAGACAGGCACACACACTCGCATGCATGATAGACACACACACACACACACACACTCCGACTACAATTCTGTCTTTTTTCTTTCACACACTTTTCTCTCTCGCACACGTTTATACAAACAATACTTTTACTACACAGTGAAAACCATTCCGTCTCAACACACACTCCTCCTGTAAGCCCGGACACACCCTTTAACTGCCCTACCAAGCCCTCTCCCCTAAAAGCAAACACGTGCATAGATGCACTTTCTTTCCCACCGAACCTCAGCAGAAAATGTATCGACTACCATCTGTTTGATGAGCGGGGGCTTTGGTGTGCTTGTTGAACCTTGACCCTGTTTTTACACATGACTGTGGAATGTATGAATCTCACTCTCACCACCTCCTTCAAAACTCTGTCTGTTAACGTCAGACTTTGAGAAGTGCTAACAAGTCTCTCTGCTATGTCTACTGTATGTTTGACCAGCAGAACCTGTGTCAATACGTTTCTCTTCAAGCTAGTGAAAGAACATTGTCAGTCTGACTTCAGGGATTTTATTTGTCTTTCTGACAGTTTTGCAGTTCACAGTTCTAGGCTCTTTAAAATGAGTGGGTAATGGTCACAGTTCAAATTTGTGGCTTAAGTTGGTGATATTTCAGGTTTGGCATTGAAGCCCGTGATCTACTTCCCCGAAGTCTGATGAACTAATAGATACCATTTTGTATGTCTCTGCTGGTTAGCGTTGGCTTGTGAAACGACCTCCAACTTCCTTCGTACTGGACACAGATACATAGAAATGGTATCCACGAGTTCATGTTAATCTGGGGAAGTAGATAAAGGGGATTCATTGTTAAAATCCTGAACTATCCCATTAAATCTGATCCTAGATCAATTTGATCTTGAGCTGATAATGGCTACAGTAACATGCTTGAGTAAATCCTGATCCTAGATCTGCCCTTAGATACACATTCTTTCCAGCTCCCCCCCATTTTGTTCCTTCTTGACCCATGATGTCGTGTTATGAAACAATTTGTGGGGGCAGCGCTGATGTCATAATACAGGGGGCCACATGCCAGTCACACCTGCCCCTAATCCACACACACACAGTTACACAGGACCCGTCTGTTAACACACAATCACACCTTTCTGTTAGTTACCCCATAATAAAGACAGGACCCGTCTGTTAACCGGCTCACAGCTGCCGGCCTTTATGACAACATCACCGTGGCAACAGGCCTCAGAGTTAATCCCACAGGGGAGGATATGAGGAAATATCAACTGTCCAGGCTGCTCTGTGCTGCGCTGTGGGAATCTGCTATTATCATTACATATATGGGTCTATCATTACATATGTATTAAAATATAATCCTGTCATTAGATGTCGATTTAAGTAGGTTATAGCCTACTAGACCCAAATGAATTCTACTCCTGGTTGGGCAAAACAATTACGTTCAATGGAGATCTGCTGTTGAAGGGGCTTTTAGTTCAGGGCCTGGTTTAATGGGTCCTGGAATCTGGCCCTTAGTTTTCAGCGGACATGTGAAGTGTTGAGTGAAAGGGTGCATATGATTCTGATCAGGATTAGAGGTCGGGGTCGGATTGCGCAATGTTGGAACAGTCGTGCATTTTTCCAGTGCGTCGTCAGATGGTCACATCCTATTGGTGTTTATGCAACGCTGTTACAAAACACCAATAGGCCGTTAGATGTTATTCCAACGCTGTCGCCCTCTTATTACAGTGGAGTCATTATTTATCATAGAGCCTCATTCTGGGTAATTGTGTTTTGAAAGTGAATTCTAAAATACAAAGTGACAATGACATGGTCTCTCTCTTTCTCCCTCCCTCCCTCTCCCTCTCCCTCCTCCCTCCCTCCCTCCCTCCCTCCCCCCCCCCCTCCCTCCCTCTCCTCCCCCCTCCCTCCCTTCCTCTCCAGTCTCCTCGTCCCAGTGCTGTGAGCGGCTGCAGAAGGAGAAGGAGGAGGTGCGGGTGTCTCTGGAGGAGGTGGTGCGGAGGGTCCAGAGGGATCACCAGGCTGAGCTGACCGGCCTGGAGGAGAGGCTCAAGGCCTTCTACCAGGCAGAGTGGGACAAGGTGCACCAGGCCTATCAGGAGGAGGCGGACAAATGCCGCGCCCTCATGGAGCAGCAGGTCAGTGGTCGAGGCGGTGACCGGGCTTGTGGTGACCGGGCTCTGAAATGTTCAACTTTCTAACTGGTTGAACGGGGCACGTGTTTAACTACAACCTGTTAGCAAGTCGGAGTTTCCTAGTTCCGACTAGCACGTGAACACAGCACTCGAGCACTTCTGAAACACTCCACTGGCTCTCAACCGCACCACACACAGCGCCCAGCCCCTAAACGCTTCCCGAGATTTATGGCCGTTGCCATGGTTATTACTCCCTGATGTCATCAGCGGTAGAACGGGGCGGCATGGATGAATATGAATTGGCACGTAGTATTACTTCCTGAGTCCTCTATGGCCCACATCTAACTGGTAATTCAATTAGCGATAAATCATCCACATCAGCTTGTTCCAAATCAGATACTTTTTAGCACACCTACTCCCACGCACAAAACACACACCTCATACACACGCAGACTCCTGCACAAAACACACACCTCATACACACGCAGACTCCTGCACATACACACACACACGCAGACTCCTGCACATACACACACACACACACACACACACACACACACACACACACACACACACACACACACACACACACACACATACACACACACACACACACACACACACACACACAGACACCTGCACACACACACACACACACACACACACACGCAGACTCCTGCACATACACACACACACACACACACGCAGACTCCTGCACATACACACACACACACACACGCAGACTCCTGCACATACACGCACACACACACACACGCAGACTCCTGCACATACACGCACACACACACACACGCAGACTCCTGCACATACACGCACACACACACACACGCAGACTCCTGCACATACACGCACACACACACACGCAGACTCCTGCACATACACACACACACACACACACACACACGCAGACTCCTGCACATACACACACACACACACACACACCTGACTCCTGCACATACACACACACACACGCAGACTCCTGCACATACACACACACACACACACGCAGACTCCTGCACATACACACACACACACGCAGACTCCTGCGCACACACACACACACGCACACTCCACATACACACACACACACACGCAGACTCCACACGCACACACACACACACGCAGACTCCTGCACACACACACACACACACACACACACACACTCCTGCACACACACACACACACACACACGCAGACTCCTGCACATACACACACACACACACACGCAGACTCCTGCACATACACACACACACACACACACACACACGCAGACTCCTGCACATACACACACACACACACACACACACACGCAGACTCCTGCACATACACACACACACACACACACACACACACACACACGCAGACTCCTGCACACACACACACGCAGACTCCTGCACACACACACATGCAGACACACACACAACGCTGCTGCCCTATGTATATAGAGACATAAAAGACTTCTCGTTTCTGTTATGCTGCTTTCACACTGTGTATTTAAATACTGGATTCTCCACATAGTTCATTCTATTATTTCTCATTTGAACTGCGCTGTTCGGAGCTGGTGACACCAGCATTTCACTGCACCTGCTATAACACCTGATAAACTGTGTACGCAACCAATAAGCTTTGATTTGAAATGTGTCATAATAGTGGGGGGATATTAGTAGTATGAATTGAAGTATAAAGAGGAAACCTTGGACTATTGAGATTCACCCCATAACTGATGCTCAGCTTGTAATGGCGTACTTGTGTTACTGAGAGGAGCCCATGGAATTAGAATGGTCAATCAAATCCATTTTCTTCTTCTTCTCTCTGTCAGCTGGAGGAGATGAGGAGCAGACAGGAGACTCTGAGGAGAAATTCTGAGGCCAGCCACGCTCAGCAGATGGACACGCTCAGACTGTCCTACGACACCGCTGTCCAAGGTGAGGACACACAACCACACACCTTCACAGAACTCATTGAAATTCATCCCTCTATTCTTCTGTCCTAAAATGCATGTTTCAACCCACCCATCCATCCTTCCATCCACCCACCCACCCATCCATCCACCCACCCATCAATCCTTCCATCCATCTACCCACCCTTCCATCCATCCACCCACCCATCAATCCATCCATCCATCCACCCACCCATCAATCCTTCCATCCATCCAACCCATCCATCCATCCCACCCACCCATCCATCCACCCACCCACCCATCCCATCCATCCACCCATCCATCCACCCACCCATCAATCCTTCCATCCACCCACCCATCCATCCACCCACCCATCAATCCTTCCATCCACCCACCCATCCATCCACCCACCCATCAATCCTTCCATCCATCCATCCACCCATCAATCCATCCATCCACCCACCCATCAATCCTTCCATCCATCCATCCACCCATCCATCCAATCCTCCATCCATCCACCCACCCATCAATCCTTCCATCCACCCCCACCCATCCATCCATCCACCCACCCATCAATCCTTCCATCCACCCACCCATCCATCCATCCACCCACCCATCAATCCTTCCATCCACCCACCCATCCATCCACCCACCCATCAATCCTTCCACCCATCCATCCACCCATCCATCACCCACCCATCCATCCATCCATCCACCCACCCATCAATCCTTCCATCCACCCACCCATCCATCCACCCATCCATCCACCCACCCATCAATCCTTCCATCCATCCATCCACCCACCCATCCACCCACCCATCAATCCATCCATCCACCCATCCACCCACCCATCAATCCATCCATCCATCTCAGGCATCCACACACTTGGTTGGTTTTCACATGAGAAAGGATTAATCCAAAGTGTTTTAATTGTTGAATAAGTGACTAGTTTTCCTCCATTGACTCAGTGTGTGTTGTTGTTGTTGTTGTTGTTTTGCAGAACTCAGGAAAACCCTGGAACAGGACTTGGAGAACCTGGACAAAACACTAAAGGAAACGGAGGCCACTCTCACTGTAAGATCCATGTTCCCTGTGCCTCCCTCCCTGCCTTACCAACACGTTTACCCAATACAGATACTACTATCTTCATGTCTTCTATAGACTCAGTATCAGGGAGGAACACTGTTGTAGCGTTGACTTAACTCTCTCTCTCTCAACCACTTTCTCTTTCTCTCTCACCCCACAACAGGAGAAAATCCAGGACCTCACGTTGGAGAACGAGGCGCTGAGCGAGAAGCTGCGAGCGGAGGAGGAGAGGAGGAGGATTCTGGCAGAGAAGAACCTGGTAAAAGGAATATGACAGCACCCTATGTAGTGGCCTAATTATGCCCAGAGCCCCATGGACACCCTATGTAGTGGCCTAATTATGCCCAGAGCACCATGGACACCCTATGTAGTGGCCTAATTATGCCCAGAGCCCCATGGACACCCTATGTAGTGGCCTAATTATGCCCAGAGCCCCATGGACACCCTATGTAGTGGCATAACTATGCCCAGAGCCCCATGGACACCCTATGTAGTGGCCTAATGGCCCAGAGCCCCATGGACACCCTATGTAGTGGCCTAACTATGCCCAGAGCCCCATGGACACCCTATGTAGTGGCCTACTTATGCCCAGAGCCCCATGGACACCCTATGTAGTGGCCTAATTATGCCCAGAGCCCCATGGACACCCTATGTAGTGGCCTAATATGCCCAGAGCCCCATGGACACCCTATGTAGTGGCCTAATATGCCCAGAGCCCCATGGACACCCTATGTAGTGGCCTAATTATGCCCAGAGCCCCATGGACACCCTATGTAGTGGCCTAACTATGAGAGCCCCATGGACACCCTATGTAGTGGCCTAATTATGCCCAGAGCCCCATGGACACCCTATGTAGTGGCCTAATTATGCCCAGAGCCCCATGGACACCCTATGTAGTGGCATAACTATGCCCAGAGCCCCATGGACACCCTATGTAGTGGCCTAATTATGCCCAGAGCCCCATGGACACCCTATGTAGTGGCCTAACTATGCCCAGAGCCCCATGGACACCCTATGTAGTGGCCTAAATTATGCCCAGAGCCCCATGGACACCCTATGTAGTGGCCTAAATGCCCAGAGCCCCATGGACCCCTATGTTGGCCTAGAGAGCCCCATGGACACCCTATGTAGTGGCCTAACTATGCCCAGAGCCCCATGGACACCCTATGTAGTGGCCTAAGCCCAGAGCCCCATGGACACCCTATCTGTGGCCTAACTATGCCCAGAGCCCCATGGACACCCTATGTAGTGGCCTAATATGCCCAGAGCCCCATGGACACCCTATGTAGTGGCCTAATTATGCCCAGAGCCCCATGGACACCCTATGTAGTGGCCTAATTATGCCCAGAGCCCCATGGACACCCTATGTAGTGGCCTAACTATGCCCAGAGCCCCATGGACACCCTATGTAGTGGCCTAATTATGCCCAGAGCCCCATGGACACCCTATGTAGTGGCCTAACTATGCCCAGAGCCCCATGGACACCCTATGTAGTGGCCTAACTATGCCCAGAGCCCCATGGACACAGGAAGGTGCTGAAGAATGCTATTGTTCTGGTACACTGTGTACCTCAGTCAACAATACTACTGATGTGAGACCGATGTCCCAGTTTACTGCTTCTTTTTTGTTGTTATTGGGCCTTATGGTCTTTATACTGGTGGAATACTGCCCCCTGTTGGTTGCTAATGGACATGCAGCACTGGTCATTGTGTCCGTTTCTGAGATGGCAGTGTTTGGAGATTTATCCACAGTGACTCATGCACATTTAGTTTCATTTGGGAATCAAACCCACCACTCTGGTACTGCAATCATCCATCTTAAAGTGGGTTATTGAAAGACTGCTGTTTGTCTGGAACAACAGTTTGTAGGGGATAGAAGAGGTTAGGAATAGGACTCTGGTTTGTGAATGAAATTCTCTCTTCCCCCTTTTTCCCCCATTTTTCTCTCTCCCTCTCTCCTCACCCCCTCTTCCTCACCCCCTCTTCCTCACCCCCTCTTCCTCACCCCTCTTCCTCACCCCTCTTCCTCCCTCTTCCTCTCTCTCATCTTTCTCTCTCTCCCCTATAGAAGGACTCCCATGTGTTGTATCTGGGTCAGGAGCTGGAGAGTCTTAAGGTGGTTCTGGAGATAAAGACCAAACGGCTTCATCAACAGGACAAGAAACTCATGCAGATGGACAAGCTGGTGAGGACGTACGCACACACATGTCGATGAAAACACACGCATGCCCTGAGCTTGCCCCGGTGTATGTTCGCTGTTGTCTTCGCTAGCTCTCTCTGTACATCACTGAAAGGGTGCGCCATCTTATGTCATCCCTTATAAGACACACACACATTCCTGTGAAGGCGGAGTGTTTCAGTAAGGGTTTGTTTTGCCGTTCAAGCTCGTGATAGATTGTCTTCAGCCTTGGGAGTCACCACATAGAGAGTCATTTCGCTGCAAAACAAAACTGCATAAATACCCCCACGAATATTGAGTCATGATTGGAAAGATTGAGTCTGCCTCGCCGCAGGCTTCAGAGCAACCTAGTAAAACAAATACCTTTGTGCTGATTAGAATCCTGGGCCTAAACCGCCTATAGGAGCAGTGGAGACCTGCACACTGAGATCATCCACAGCTATTGGGACATTCTGGGGCCCAGAAGTTTATTGTGCATAAATAAAAGCTGAAAACAAAACACAACTGTTTGTGCATCAAGCCATCATCAGTGTTTAATGGTGAGCACAGACACCAGCCTTCTATTAGAGATTCATTGTGCATCAAGACATCATCAGTGTTTAATGGTGAGCACAGACACCATCAGTGTTTAATGGTGAGCACAGACATCATCAGTGTTTAATGGTGAGCACAGACACCATCACTGTTTAATGGTGAGCACAGACATCATCACTGTTTAATGGTGAGCACAGACACCATCAGTGTTTAATGGTGAGCACAGACATCATCACTGTTTAATGGTGAGCACAGACACCATCAGTGTTTAATGGTGAGACACCAGCTTTCTATTAGAGATTCATTGTGAATCAAGCCATCATCAGTGTTTAATGGTGAGCACAGACACCATCAGTGTCTAATGGTGAGCACAGACATCATCACTGTTTAATGGTGAGCACAGACACCAGCCTTCTATTAGAGATTCATTGTGCATCAAGCCATCATCAGTGTTTAATAGTGAGCACAGACACCATCACTGTTTAATGGTGAGCACAGACACCAGCCTTCTATTAGAGATTCATTGTGCATCAAGCCATCATCAGTGTTTAATGGTGAGCACAGACACCATCAGTGTCTAATGGTGAGCACAGACATCATCACTGTTTAATGGTGAGCACAGACACCAGCCTTCTATTAGAGATTCATTGTGCATCAAGCCATCATCAGTGTTTAATGGTGAGCACAGACACCATCAGTTCATTGTGCATGTCTAATGGTGAGCACAGACATCATCACATGTTTAATGGTGAGCACAGACACCAGCCTTCTATTAGAGATTCATTGTGCATCAAGCCATCATCAGTGTTTAATGGTGAGCACAGACATCATCACTGTTTAATGGTGAGCACAGACACCAGCCTTCTATTAGAGATTCATTGTGCATCAAGCCATCATCACTGTTTAATGGTGAGCACAGACACCAGCCTTCTATTAGAGATTCATTGTGCATCAAGCCATCATCACTGTTTAATGGTGAGCACAGACACCAGCCTTCTATTAGAGATTCATTGTGCATCAAGCCATCATCACTGTTTAATGGTGAGCACAGACACCAGCCTTCTATTAGAGATTCATTGTGCATCAAGCCATCATCAGTGTTTAATGGTGAGCACAGACACCAGCCTTCTATTAGAGATTCATTGTGCATTAAGCCATCATCACTGTTTAATGGTGAGCACAGACACCAGCCTTCTATTAGAGATTCATTGTGCATCAAGCCATCATCAGTCATCACTGTTTAATGGTGAGCACAGACACCAGCCTTCTATTAGAGATTCATTGCATATGTCACATGATCGAGTGAGCAAATCGTTGTGTCGCATTAGTGGAAACCAAGACTCTTTCCAGGAGAATTAACGTGGCAGGTTAGGAGAATTAACGTGGCAGGTTAGGAGAATTAACGTGGCAGGTTAGGAGACTTAACGTGGCAGGTTAGGAGACATAACGTGGCAGGTTAGGAGAAATAACGTGGCAGGTTAGGAGAAATAACGTGGCAGGTTAGGAGAAATAACGTGGCAGGTTAGGAGAAATAACGTGGCAGGTTAGGAGAATTAGGTTAAAGTTAGGAAAGAGGTTAGCTAAAATGCTAAATTTGTCCCAGACACGATTGAAACATAGGCCTCTGCCCTGAGAACTGTCTTTGTTTCCATTAATGCGATGCTGCGGGCAAATGTATAAATGCAAACAAGTACATATTATCATGGCATGATTCAAGTACAGGAGCGGAGAGAGAAATATCTTATTTGAACTTTTCCATTTGTGTTGTCTGTCCGGCGCCAGATGGAGAGCAACGTGAAGCTGGAGGAGCGTCTGAACAAAGTCCAGCAGGAGAACGAAGACTACAGGGCCCGCATGGACAAACACACCGCACTCTCCAAGTACGTACTGCAGAGAGGAGTGACTCATCTCTCTCCAGAATCCTCATCTTCACCATTTGTCCTTCTAGCAGGGTTTCTAGCATGCAAAATGTAGTTATAAGAATGTGTGTGTTCCTCTGTGTCTGTTTCTCTGTGTTGCTGTTCAGTGAACCACCTTCACTTTGTGTGCATCTTCCCCCTCTCTCTCCTCTCTGTGTGTGTGTCTTCCTCTCTCTCCTCTCTGTGTGTGTGTCTTCCTCTCTCTCCTCTCTGTGTGTGTCTTCCTCTCTCCTCTCTGTGTTCGTCTTCCTCTCTCTCCTCTCTGTGTGCGTCTTCCTCTCTCCTCTCTGTGTGCGTCTTCCTCTCTCTCCTCTGTGTGTGTGTCTTCCTCTCTCTCCTCTGTGTGTGCGTCTTCCTCTCTCTCTCTGTGTGTGTGTCTTCCTCTCTCTCCTCTGTGTGTGCGTCTTCCTCTCTCTCCTCTGTGTGTGCGTCTTCCTCTCTCTCCTCTGTGTGTGCGTCTTCCTCTCTCTCCTCTGTGTGTGTGTCTTCCTCTCTCTCCTCTGTGTGTGTGTCTTCCTCTCTCTCCTCTGTGTGTGTGTCTTCCTTCCTCTCTGTGTGTGTCTTCCTCTGTGTGTGTGTCTTCCTCTCTCTCCTCTGTGTGTGCGTCTTCCTCTCTCTCCTCTGTGTGTGCGTCTTCCTCTCTCTCCTCTGTGTGTGCGTCTTCCTCTCTCTCCTCTGTGTGTGTCTTCCTCTCTCTCCTCTGTGTGTGCGTCTTCCTCTCTCTCCTCTGTGTGTGTGCGTCTTCCTCTCTCTCCTCTGTGTGTGTGCGTCTTCCTCTCTCTCCTCTGTGTGTGTGCGTCTTTCTCTCTCCTCTGTGTGTGTGCGTCTTTCTCTCTCCTCTGTGTGTGTGCGTCTTCCTCTCTCTCCTCTGTGTGTGTGCGTCTTCCTCTCTCTCCTCTGTGTGTGCGTCTGCCTCTCTCTCCTCTGTGTGTGCGTCTGCCTCTCTCTCCTCTGTGTGTGCGTCTTCCTCTCTGACCTCTCTCTCCTCTCCTCTCTGTGTCTCCTGCAGGCAGTTATCCAGTGAACAGGCCATGCTGCAGCAGACCCTGCAGAAGGAATCCAAGGTCAACAAGCGTCTCTCCATGGAGAATGAGGAGCTGCTGTGGAAGCTGCACAACGGAGACCTGGCCAGCCCCGCCGCCTCTCCCTCCTCGCCCTTCCACTCGCCTGGCAACTCGGCTTCCTTCCCCACCGCCACAGCCCCACTCTCGCCCAGCAGATAACCCAAACTGGATACCAAGGGGACCGAGAGAAAGAGAGTGTGTGTGTGGATACCCCCTCCAACACACCCTAGAGACAACCCCCTCTACAGTCCCTTACCTCCTACCCCCAGATCACCAACCCCAGCCTCTCAAGGAGACAAAGCTATTCCAAAAGCGGATGGACTACTTCATATGATGACGCTGCAGTTTTGGCTTCTGCCCACAATGACTTGTACAGACGTTTTCTTTGCTCCCAGAAAGAGAAGACAATGTTGCACAGATGCACTTACTTAAAGCGTGGGGCAATTCTGCCTTCGTTCTTTTCTGCCTGATTTCTCTCACTTTTTTCCCCCTCAGCAGAGAGAAAGAACAGGCAGCTTAAACCTGAGGCTTCTCAGCTCCTTTTGATTCAGGGTTTGTACATAGCTTCTCAGCTCCTTTTGATTCTCCTTCTTTTATTTGTGCATCGTGTTCCCCGCTCCACGAATAAAGTTTGTGCGAAAAACCTTGGATGTAGTTTTGAAAATGTTAAAATGGTATAGGCCAGAGACGGAAGTGGAAGTGAGACATCGCATTCCCTTTTTTTTCTGGTTCATATACAGTCAATGAAAAAAAAATCTATGGTAAATGGCCCGAGTGGGGCATCTTCATTTATCCGCCATCTTTGGTATAGACTTTTAGGGTGACTTATCGAAGAGCAGAGCTTTATCCAACAAGCTTTTGACCCGTTGTATAAACAGTCTCTATCTGGGTGCGGATATTCAGTTAAAGTGAACTTTAATCCCAACCCTTCATCTCTCTACCGTAATAAAGGTGTGGAATGTATTTACCCTTCTGTGCTGTATCGCTCAGAATGTTCCCGATCCAAAACTCCACAACGTTGTGTTGAGCCAATGTTCTCTCAGACCTCCCCACGTCTCCAAGAATGCCTCAAACTGACTATCATTTTGTTTCATTTTAAAAGGTAAATAAACAAACGATAAAAAATACAAATCTACGCCAATGTTATATTTATTATCCCTCTATAAATACATAATTAAATGGTGGATATGATTAGGGACATATAGGTATTTGTATAATGTGATACATTGGAAGAGATTGGTTATACACACACACACACACACACACACACACACACACACACACACACACACACACACACACACACACACACACACACACATCTTTTACCTGTCAAAATGATTGACCGCTATGTCGAAGCAGAGTGTGTGTGTGTGTGTGTGTGTGTGTGTGTGTGTGTGTGTGTGTGTGTGTGTGTGTGTGTGTGTGTGTGTGTGTGTGTGTGTGTGTGTGTGTGTGTGTGTGTGTGTGTGTGTGTGTGCACGCTCAATCCTGTTGTTGTGCAGTAGTACCTAGAGAAAGGAATCCACCCTGGAGGGCACAGATCTCCCATTTAACACCTACCTCAGTGACCTCAAATCTCCTCTACGACCACTGTGCTTTAACATGGAAGTAATACACTCTCTTTTCACTGGTGAGGTTTTGGTGCTCTGTCTGTCTGTCTGTCTGTCTGTCTGTAATGTACTACTGGTTTGTTTGCACACTATTCAGTCATGTCTATTCAGTCATGTTTATTATTATTATTTATTATATTATGTCTAGTGTCTGTTATCTCTGGCTGCAGTATTAACAGGTAGAAACTAGTGAATGTTTTAAGGGTTGGCTTAAAACACAGGGGGGTGGGCATGTTCCAGGTTGTCTTTAGTGCAGTGGATCTGTGCAGTAGATTAGATCTCACAATGTCTGGAGAACTGTTTGTCTGAGGAAGCACATGTATATGATAGAGCAGTCTCTTTTGAGATTGGAACGTTGGATTGGAACGTGCCCAGCGAGAACGACCTGGAACGTGCCCAGCGAGAACGACCTGGAACGTGCCCAGCGAGAACGACCTGGAACGTGCCCAGCGAGCGAAGAACGATCTGGAACGTGCCCAGCGAGAACGACCTGGAACGTGCCCAGCGAGAACGACCTGGAACGTGCCCAGCGAGAACGACCTGGAACGTGCCCAGCGAGAACGACCTGGAACGTGCCCAGTCTGGTTGCAAGTGAGAACTCTGGGGGGAAATATAGGCAATATTTCTGTTAAAGTAAGAGTTGATCATAGTTAACATTTTATTCAAATTGAGTCACAATCGGAAATTATTTGAGTGGAAAGTACACAATTGTACCATTATTTATAAAAGAAAAACATGTAAAAATCGGCCAACAGTCACATTCACGTTGTTATTTTTAACAGTGAAAGACCTGCTCTGGGACATTGGCGATTAAGAAAGTATGTTTTAAACCTCCTGCTTTGGGCTGGATGTGTAGATCACTTGCATATAGGCTAGCAGCAGGTGGCCTAGCAAGTTAAAACGTTGGGCAAATGACCAAAAGGTTGCCAGTTGGAATGGACAACAGCTCCTCTGGCACCCAATGTGCAGCCCCCCCCAACCTCTCTGATTCAAAGGGGTTGGGTTAAAAGCTTATACATTTTTGGTCTGCAATTGACGATGAAAATAAATGTAATCCTTTAATAATCTATGAGCATAATTACTGTTTTACCTCAATTAGCATCAAGATTGTTATGATTGGATGTTCTCTATGATGTAACACCACCTTCAGCCTATCCTAAGTGAGGCAAAACTCTTAACAGGATCGATGTCGTCTGGCGTTCTGTTCAGTTAAACATCAGATCCAGCCGGATGGACATCGGAGGCCCGGATCATCATGGCGACGGATTTGATTGAATACCACCAGCCGTGCCAGGTGTACCAGACCACCCCGTCATCCATTACCGCTTGGTACGGCCCGTTGTAGTAGTGACCGTTCAAGTTGCCAGACTCACACCTGGTGGAGAGACGCAGAATGACACCAACATCTGAGATTCATAGTAGAAGGTCGCGTTCCATTGCTTGATCTGCCAGATCTTACAACTCCTGGAGAAATATTTTACCAGCTAACCATATATGTTATAGCAATCTATCAGTCAATAACACTGTCGATGGCACGCAACCATTGGTTGATTTGTTTTGGTTGTGTTTCAGATTATGTTGTGCCCAACAGAAAAGAAGGGCAAATAATGTATTGTCACTTTTAATGTAAATAAGAATATAATATTTCTCAACAATTCTACATTAATGTGGATGCTACCATGATTATGATCATGATTACGATAATTGTGAATGAATCGTGAATAATGATTAGTGAGAAAGTTAGAGGCATAAATATCATAATGCAGAAGGTCAATACTCTGTTGTTGAGAGGTTACTGAATCTCCACAGTAATACAGAAGGCCAATACTCTGTTGTTGAGAGGTTACTGAATCTCCACAGTAATACAGAAGGCCAATACTCTGAGAGGTTATTGAATCTCCACAGTAATACAGAAGGTCAATACTCTGTTGAGAGGTTACTGAATCTCCACAGTAATACAGAAGGCCAATACTCTGTTGAGAGGTTACTGAATCTCCACAGTAATACAGAAGGTCAATACTCTGTTGAGAGGTTACTGAATCTCCACAGTAATACAGAAGGTCAATACTCTGTTGTTGAGAGGTTACTGAATCTCCACAGTAATGCAGAAGGTCAATACTCTGAGAGGTTACTGAATCTCCACAGTAATGCAGAAGAATACTCTGTTTTTGTCAATACTAATACTGTACTCTGAGAGGTTACTGAATCTCCACAGTAATGCAGAAGGTCAATACTCTGTTGTTGAGAGGTTACTGAATCTCCACAGTAATGCAGAAGGTCAATACTCTGTTGAGAGGTTACTGAATCTCCACAGTAATGCAGAAGGTCAATACTCTGTTGTTGAGAGGTTACTGAATCTCCACAGTAATGCAGAAGGTCAATACTCTGTTGAGAGGTTACTGAATCTCCACAGTAATGCAGAAGGTCAATACTCTGTTGAGAGGTTACTGAATCTCCACAGTAATACAGAAGGTCAATACTCTGTTGAGAGGTTACTGAATCTCCACAGTAATGCAGAAGGTCAATACTCTGTTGAGAGGTTACTGAATCTCCACAGTAATGCAGAAGGTCATACTTGCTGAACCACCAGCCTGACATGTCATGGCGGATACACTTCTCATCGTCCTTGTTGGGATGGTCGTAGGTACTGAACTTGACTCCCAGTTGACCGGCCCCTAGACTGTTCCACTGCCCACTGGGATGGGAGTGGGCTTCGGAGAGGGCGTCCCCCGCATTGCCAGTGTACTCACCCAGATGAAGCTTATACTGGTTCTGGAGGGGGAAGAGGAGTATTTTAGGGAGTAACTTTTTAAGTATTTTATGGGGAAATAATTCAGTGATTTTGAATATTTAACTATGTAAAATCACTGAACTATCCCCTTTAACCAAACACCTGATCTCAAATTTCAACTAATTGTAGTCTTCAATTTAGACCTCAAACAAATGCCTACGTTGGTGTGCACACACTGCAGAGTCCTGGGCCAGAATTCCCCACGCCAAGTGTAAAAGGCACCACAACTTTAGGTAATAGGCTGATGACCAGGAGTGATAGACCAAGGTATGTAAACATGCTTATACTGTAACACAGTCAATGTTCTCCTAAACAGAGCACTGCTGAGATGTATCTTTTTGAAAACTGCTGAGAAGGTGAATGAAGAGGATAGCTGGTTTTCCCCAGGACCTTTTGCTCAAGGACATTCAAATCACATTGTATTTGTCCCATACTTCGTAAACAACAGGTGTAGACTAACAGTGAAATACTTACTCACCGGTCCTTCCCAACAATGCAGAGAGAAACAACAGGTGTAGACTAACAGTGAAATACTTACTCACCGGTCCTTCCCAACAATGCAGAGAGAAACAACAGGTGTAGACTAACAGTGAAATACTTACTCACCGGTCCTTCCCAACAATGCAGAGAGAAACAACAGGTGTAGACTAACAGTGAAATACTTACTCACCGGTCCTTCCCAACAATGCAGAGAGAAACAACAGGTGTAGACTAACAGTGAAATACTTACTCACCGGTCCTTCCCAACAATGCAGAGAGAAACAACAGGTGTAGACTAACAGTGAAATACTTACTCACCGGTCCTTCCCAACAATGCAGAGAGAAACAACAGGTGTAGACTAACAGTGAAATACTTACTCACCGGTCCTTCCCAACAATGCAGAGCGAAAGAAAATAATAGAAAAGTAATAACACTAAATAATAAATACACAATGAGTAGCGATACCTTGGTACTGGTGCCCCGTGTACATAGCCGAGTCGATGTGCAGGAGTACGAGGTAATTGAGGTAGATATGTACATATAGCTAGGGGTTAAGTGACTAGGTAACAGGATATATAATAAGAAGTAGCAGCAGCATATGTGATGAGTCAAAAGAGTTAGTGCAGATGGGAGTCAATGCAAATAATCTAGGTAGCTATTTGGTTAACTATTTAGCTGTCTTAAGGCTAGGGGGTAGAAGCTGTTCAGGGTCCTGCTGGTTCCAGACATGGTGCATCGGTACCGCTTGCCGTGTGGGAACAGAGAGAACAATCCATGACTTGGGTGGCTGGAGTGTTTTATCATTTTTAGGGCCTTTCTCTGACACCGCCTGGTATAGAGGTCCTGGACGGCAGGGAGCTCGGCCCAGTTATGGACTGGGCCATATGCACTACCCTCTGTAGCACCTTGTGGTCGAATGCAAAGCAGTTGCCGTACCAAGCAGTGATGCAGCCAGTTAAGATGCTCTCAATGGTGCAGCTGTAGAACTTTTTGAGGATCTGAGGGCCCATGACAAATCTTTTCAGCCTCCTGAGGTGGAAGAGGCATTGTTGAGCCTTCTTCAGGACTGTGTTGGTGTGTATGGACCATGTTAGTTCCTTAGCGATGTGGACACCGAGTAACTTGAAGCTCTCGACCCACTCCACTACAGCCCCGTCAATGTGGATGGAGGCGTCCTCGACCAACCATTTCCTGGAGACCACGATCAGCTCCTGGCACCACACTGCCATGTCACTGACCTCCCTATAGGCCAGAGGTCTCAATCCTTGTCCCTGGAGAGCTACAGTCCTGTAGGTTTTCACTGCAACCATAATCTAGCACACCTGATTCTAATAATCAGCTGGTTGATTAACTGAATCAGGTGAGTTACAACAAGGGGTTGGAATGAAAACCTACAGGAAGGTAGCTCTCTAGGAACAGGGTTGGAGAGCCCTGCTATAGGCTGTCTCATCGTCGTTGGTCATCGGGCCTACCACTGTCATGCCGTCAGTAAACTTAATGACGGTATTGGAGTTGTGCACGGCCGCGCACCCTGAGGGGCTCCCGTGTTGAGGATCAGTGTGGTGGATGTGATGTTGACAATCCTCACCACCTGGGAGCGGCCCAACAGGAAGTCCAGGATCCAGTTGCTGAGGCAGGTGTTCAGTCCCAGGGTCCTGAGATTAGTAATGAGCTTGGAGGGCACTATGGTGTTGAACGCTGAGCTGTAGTCAATGAACAACAGTCTCACATAGGCGTTCCTCTTATCCAGGTGGGAAAGGGCAGTGTGGAGTGCAATGGAGATGGCGTGATCTGTTGGGGCTGTATGTGAATTGGAGTGGGTCCAGTGTGTCTGGGATAATGGTGTTGATGTGAGCCATGACCAGCCTTTCAAAGCATTTCATTGCTACAGTTGTGAGTGCTACAGAGCAGTAGACATTTAGACAGGTTACCTTGGCCTCCTTGGGCACAGGAACTATAGTGGTTAACTTGAAACACAAAAGCTATTACAGACATGGTCAGTGAGAGGTGGAAAATGTCAGCTGATCAGCGCATGCTCTGTATACTAGTCCTGGAAATCCCCAGTTTATACAGTATGAACGGTAGATTGGTTCGATTTTTTTGCGAACAAGGACTTATGTCAACAAAGAAAGGGAAGGGGGGGGTGTTGGGTTAAAAAAGACAAAGGAAGGAGAGACTACAAACGTTCTTGTTCTTTACATTCTATCAAGATCTCAACTGCCTTTTGTACTGTTTGAACAAGAGTAGACAAAATAGTGACACCCAATGTTATGGGAAAACCGTGTCTGTTCCGTGTGAGGAATGTCTGCTGTGAAGACCGTGGTGTTGTGTTCACGTGTACCTTTTCATCATCAACTTTCATGTTTTTGTACTTGGCGAAGCGCTGGTTTCCGTCAAAGTCCTCCATGTTGATCTTTAGGTTGTAGTCGCCTAGAAAACAGAGTCAAATACCGGTCATAAAGAGCCAAAATGGCCACCGATTGTCACCCAGGTGGGTGAGACAGTAGTGGTGATGGATGAGTTGCTGTGGCAAATGTAAAGCACTCAGGGCCATTTTGAGATAAGTAAACTTAACAAGGATTTAAGCCAATAAAAGATTTTTGGACTTGAGTCCATTATAAGTCAAATTACCTCAAGTTGGAAATTGAGCTCATTAAGCTCTACTGTAGTTAAAATCTCTATGTAATATAAAAGCAATTCATTGTCATTATTAGGTACATTCCATGTGAATTTGGCCACATGCCTTTTAGATGTTTTTTGTAGCCAAGAGTTGTTACCTGACCAGGAAAACTCTGTGTCCTAGTTATAACCTGACTAAGGCCAGGAAAAACTCTGGGTCATATTACTATTACAGCCTGTTCCTAGGGGCCGGGAGTGTTTCCTGGTCAGATCAAGTGGTGGGGAAAAACTCTGGGTCATATTACTATTACAGCCTGTTCCTAGGGGCCGGGAGTGTTTCCTGGTCAGATCAAGTGGTGGGGAAAAACTCAGCCCTAGTTGTAGGTTTTCCTCTTCACCTTGAGAGGTGAGGTAGTGTAGGGGGTCGTTCCCTAGCCAGAACTCTCCGTCTGACTCGCTGCCTCCAAAACCATGCTTATACTCCACCCACGCTCTGTAGAGGGAGGGAGACACACTCACATGCACGTGATGCTTAACCTGAAACCAATGAGATTCCACGCCAGCAGGAGCGGAAAATGTTTTAGTATCTCAGATTGTTTTGGCAATTCTCACAAAAATATAATTGGGAGGAAGGATGTTTTAAGTTATATCATTAAATATAACTTGGTTGACATATTCCATCAGTTAGATCACATTATAAAGAGTATGATGACACCATGATGTTGTCTGGTATGGTTCACAGGTCATAAGGTCTTACAGGAGACGCGTAGGTCTTAAATGTAGCCACTTTAGGCCCTTTTATCACACGTTTTCTTTCCACCTACCTGTCGAAGGACTCCGTTCCGTCCTTTCTCCTCTGGATGACAGTCCAGCCTCCTCCATCACTCATGTCACAGAACACCATGAAGGAGGAGGGAGCCTGGTCCGGTCTGATCATATACAGGCCACTAACGGAGTTCCCATCCTTAAAGATCTCAGCACAGTCTAACACACAGAGGACATGGTTACAGTGCTTGCACACCAAATGGCACCCAATCCATTCCTTATACAGCGACATTATCTTTCACTATTTATGTCTGTTTTAAAAACAAAATTGAATAGCTAATCAAACATGAATCACACAAAACTAAATCCAGTTCAGTAAAAAGACATTCCATTCATTCTATGTTCTACCCATAGACTTCCACATGAACAAAAGGAGCTATGGGGTTCTACCCCCTGCCTGACCTTTGTACTGTCCCCCAGTCTGGAGGTGTGTCTGGGGGATCTGGGGCAGCTTCTGGGCCTGGCTGAAGTGAAGCCCCTGGATGTAGTGGTGCTGGTCGTTGATCACCCTCACCAGGTGCTCCATCTCAGCCTGCAGACGCCCCACCATCTCCCCACACTGCACTGGGGCCTAGTGGACAGGACGGACAGGGGGAGAGGGGGATCCTTTTCACTCTCTCAGGCTATACAACTCATTTAACAAAACTGATTTTTAAGTCATCAGAATGATCCGTTCTATCACAGTTTTCAAGATAAACGAACAAGTTTGTTCATTTTATGTTAGCCTACAAATGCTAATCTCAGTACATTAAACAATAACATAAATAAAGAAACCTGTTATGATGTAATCTGATATGAACTATATTTGGATGCAGAGACAGACGATGCACACACAAACAGACACACACAAACATACATGCAGGTGGATGCAGAATACACCAAAATGGCACATAAAATGTCATCATCACAATGTAAGTGGGTGTTAAGGAAGTAGAATTATGCACAAAGCCAATCAAAATGTAAATAAATCTTACCGAGTGGCATTCTGTGAGGAACAAAAGCCCCAAAACTACTATGGTGGACGCTCCTGCCATGGCGTGTGAGCTCTGTTCAACCACCAGTGTTACTGACGCTCTGTTCACCCTACCCTGACAACCCACCATGGAAGACACTGGCTGCATCCCAAATGGCACCTGGTCAGTAGTAGTACACTATATAGGGAATAGGGTTCCATTTGCCCACTAGTGTCTAAACATCGGAGTCAGCACGAGTGTTCTGCTGTACTTTGAAAAATGGCTAGTGACTTCCCACCATAGTCTGGCCATTGACCTTCTGATTAAACCTTGTTGTGTCTCGTGGTCTATTGCGTAGGAAGAGGGTTGCCTTTTGTAGTGTCTTCCTCATCTATCCTCCCTTCTCATAACCCAACTGGTGATACAATACCACCTTTTACTGGCGTCCTCTTAAACATGGCCCTTCCGACTCTTATTTGAGTTCAACGACTTGTAACTTTCCCTGCCTAAAGTCAACATTCCCCTTGTTTCATGTTTTAGCTCTAGTTTTGATTTACTTCTATTAATTCAATGGGTTTGATTCAGATCTTTTTTCATAATTAGGCCGTCATTGTAAATAAGAGATAAGAGAATAACAGATAAGAGAATAACTGATTTGCCTAGTTAAACAAAATACATGCATAAGGCTTTTCTTCCTCATATCAAAAATATATATATTAATATTTGGTGGAATGTGTTTTTGATAAATGTATCTGCCCATTCAGTCTTATTCATTATGAACTAAAGGCTAAACTGATCTCAGATCAGCACTATGAGACACTTTGTGGATACGGACCCAGGACGTCAAGCCAGTTCCACTGTTGTTTTTTAAAATTCTTCCCCTCCAATCAGGCGCTGATTTAGACCTGGGACACCAGGTGGGCGCAATTAATTATCAGGTAGAACAGAAAACCAGCAGGCTCTAGACCTTATAGGGTAAGATGTGAATACCGCTGGTTCACATGATAGCTAAGGTGAGCTGTAGTAAGGTGTTCAGAGGTATAGCCTGAATGGTCTGAATGGAAGGCAAGGACTCAGGCCCTGAGCCACCAAGTCTATCACGTTCATCAGCCTTCTCTTCGTAATGACCGACGGACAGACAAACACAGAAAGATGGAGACAGACAAACACAGAAAGATGGAGACAGACAAACACAGAAAGATAGAGACAGACAAACACAGAAAGATAGAGACAGACAAACACAGAAAGATAGAGACAGACAAACACAGAAAGATAGAGACAGACAAACACAGAAAGATAGAGACAGACAAACACAGAAAGATAGAGACAGACAAACACAGAAAGATAGAGACAGACAAACACAGAAAGATAGAGACAGACAAACACAGAAAGATAGAGACAGACAAACACAGAAAGATAGAGACAGACAAACACAGAAAGATAGAGACAGACAAACACAGAAAGATAGAGACAGACAAACACAGAAAGATGTAGACAGACAAACACAGAAAGATAGAGACAGACAAACACAGAAAGATAGAGACAGACAAACACAGAAAGATAGAGACAGACAAACACAGAAAGATGGAGACAGACAAACACAGAAAGATAGAGACAGACAACCATTGATTCTGTTGTTCATTGTGACTTGCGTTGTTTCTGTATCCGTCTGTTCAGATGACAGGCTAGAGTGAACAACTTTCGTCACAGCTGAGAAGGTTAGTGTTGGTGTTGGTCACACCGCGCCGTGCCACCTGGTGCTTTTGGCAGCTGTCTATATCCAGGAACCACTTCCTGCACTTGCAGCATTTGACCGGCTTCCTTTACCATGGATGTTCATGTGACTCAAGGTCATGAACTTCCTCCCACACAACGTGGAGACGAACGGCTTCTCGCCGGCGTGAAACTTTAGGTGCATGTTGCGAATTCCGACTTGCGAAAACCCCTGCCGCACGTTTCACACATATACGTCTTCTCCCCTGCCTGCCACACGTTACACACATATACGTCTTCTCCCCTGCCACACGTTTCACACATACGTCTTCTCCCCTGCAGCACGTTACACACATATACGTCTTCTCCCCTGCAGCACGTTACACACATATACGTCTTCTCCCCTGCCACACGTTACACACATATACGTCTTCTCCCCTGCCACACGTTACACACATATACGTCTTCTCCCCTGCCACACGTTACACACATATACGTCTTCTCCCCTGCCACACGTTACACACATATACGTCTTCTCCCCTGCCACACGTTACACACATATACGTCTTCTCCCCTGCCACACGTTACACACATATACGTCTTCTCCCCTGCCACACGTTACACACATATACGTCTTCTCCCCTGCCACACGTTACACACATATACGTCTTCACACATATACGTCTTCTCCCCTGCCACACGTTACACACATATACGTCTTCTCCCCTGCCACACGTTACACACATATACGTCTTCTCCCCTGCCGCACGTTACACACATATACGTCTTCTCCCCTGCCACACGTTACACACATATACGTCTTCTCCCCTGCCACACGTTACACACATATACGTCTTCTCCCCTGCCACACGTTACACACATATACGTCTTCTCCCCTGCCACACGTTACACACATATACGTCTTCTCCCCTGCCACACGTTACACACATATACGTCTTCACACATATACGTCTTCTCCCCTGCCACACGTTACACACATATACGTCTTCTCCCCTGCCACACGTTACACACATATACGTCTTCTCCCCTGCCACACGTTACACACATATACGTCTTCTCCCCTGCCACACGTTACACACATATACGTCTTCTCCCCTGCCACACGTTACACACATATACGTCTTCTCCCCTGCCACACGTTACACACATATACGTCTTCTCCCCTGCCGCACGTTACACACATATACGTCTTCTCCCCTGCCACACGTTACACACATATACGTCTTCTCCTCTGCCGCACGTTACACACATATACGTCTTCTCCCCTGCCGCACGTTTCACACATATACGTCTTCTCCCCTGAGCGCACTCTTTCATGTGCCTCTAGCACTGGGCGTTGGCTTAAAGTCTTGCCTCATTGTTTGCAGTGTAGCGATTCCTTGCCTGTCCTGGGGGAATCTGTATTGGAGCTATGCTGCCGGCGGTGCTGCTCTCGCTGGGGTGTCTGAGAACTGCGTCGACTATCTTCTGGTGTCTGTGGCGTAGGAACACGAGGAGTCTTCGGCGTCTGGGGCAGAGAGGCCGAATTCAAACAATTGGGTTCAGACTTAGGAAGACACTTTCACTGTGTTCAGCTCCTGACTGCTGTTTTGTCTGGATCATTCCCTCAGTGTCTGCCTCTGACTTGAGAGCAGTGTTGGTCCCACGGCTCATTGTGTTCATTTCATGAATACCGTCCCAACATGCAACATGTTCTTGTTTGACTCCTGGCAATTTGGAGCTTGCCTCCTGTAGAAATAAACAACAGTTTTTCATTCAGGAATATTATTCTGATATTGTCAAGTGGAATATTATGGATAGTCATATAAAGTGATGTAGTGGGCTCACCAGCACAGTGCACAGTGTTGTGCTCATCCTCACTCAAATTGCAAGTTTGCATGCAGAGGATTCCCTCTCCTGGAGAAAGTGAGACATTGCCATTCTCTGTCAGAATGATGACAAATGAGTGAGTGAATCTATGTCACAAACTACAACTTCCAACCACCTGACCACAATGATCAGATATGGTTGTTTGGTTTAGAAATGTATCATTAGACTAAGTTAGCATGCAAGTGGTAGCCAACTCAACATTTTGTTCCTCAGATCTACTATGCTGGGACACTGGAGTTCATGGTTCTAGCTCAGGCAAATTCAAATCTGGACCTCGAATCCTGTGCTGACCTAGAAATCTACTGCTGATTTTCATTCTTTCCATCTTATCAAGGACTATTTTAGACTTTGGTGGGTGCATTCAATGGGTCTGGCAAGTTCATTGGTAGCAAGCCAGATAGGGTACACGCACAGTAGACGACTAAACTCGACTCCAAGACGTATGATGGAGTTGAGCAGCGAATATTGTGGGCGGACTGGAGCTCTGACATCAAATAAAATATTTTTTAAATAAAAAACTACGGATTTCAGCACCCAAAGAATAGCTGGCATTGCAACGTGGTCTCAGAGCATTTCGTATTATTCTGTACGTAAATCCGAGACACTACCTTTAGTATGATATGTTATGGTATGTACTTTTCGATGTCCGTAATCCATTTATTATGGTATGTTACGAATTACAATTCGTATCATATGTTATGAATTGCTAGTGCTGAGCGATTAACAACATTTCGGGGGGGTTCGGTTATTAAACAACTAATTGACCAACGTCAGTTAAATTACTTGAATTACACTCTAGAGAGAAATCAAGTCAGAAACTATGTGAGACGCTGGGCTGAAGGGAGTTGTAGTTTTTACTACAATGACCATAATACATTTTCCGGCTCAGACAGATAAAGATCTCTGCAAGGATACACCCAAGACAATACAGTATGAAATCCTCCCGATCACACTTCTAGGTCTCGTCATGGAGATGTTTGCTAGCTAAGCTCATGCACAGAAACACATCATCGGGTCTAACGGTCGTCTCGTACCGAACTGCGCATGTGCAGGCCGTGAACTTAAAGGCACTCCTTTGATATAAAGTTGTTTATGACAAATTTAAATGTGTCAGTTTGAAACTTTCATGGGGTTGGAGTAATAACATGTTCAACTACTTAATATGTTGGCTCAAATCTAGGTTGTGCCTTTAGATTTCGAGAAAATTAACAACTAAGGAAGAATTTTTCACTTCTCTCATTGACTTATCAAACACCAAACCTCAGCCTGGTCTGTTTCACAATTCCCAGAAGTCTCACAATGTTGCACCTCTGGGTTTATAAACTCTGGAATTTCCATTAACAAGCTAAAATCATTGTAATCTCATTATTTCATAATGCATTTATTGTTGAAGAAGATATGCTAAACCAAAATCGAACTGTGACAAATGTATAACCGATACGACCTCAAAAAGCATTAATTATTCAGCACAACGAAATGAAATTTGTACATTATGTTACGAATGTGCAAAAACATATGATATGTTATGAATTCCAATTTGTTGTGGCTAACGTTAGCTAGCTCTAGGGATTAGGGGTTAAGGTTAGGCATTAGGTTATAAAGTTAAGGTTAGGGAAGGGTTAGCTAACATACTAAGGAGTTGCAATGTAGCTAAACAGTAATACGTAGTTTCAAAGTTGCTAAAGTTGCCTGTGATGAGATTCGAACATGGAACGTTTTGGAAAGACGATACCTAGCCAGTTGTACAACTGAATGCATTTAACCAAAATGTGTCTTCAGCATTTAACCCAACTCCTCTGAATCAAGAGAGGTGCGGGTATATGCTTTAATTGACATTTCTGTCATCTGTGCCCGGGGAGAAGTTGTTGTGGGGGAGCTAACTGCTTTGCTCAAGGGCAGAACGGCAGATTTTTCCACCTTGCCGGCTCGGGGATTCGAACAAGCAACCTTCGTTGTTTTTGCCTTAAGTAACCCATTTTATGTAACCATACCAAATGTAATATATACTAATTTCAGTATCCCGGATTTAAGTTTACTTTGTTACGTCTAGTCTATGAGACCAGTCTGCGCATTGTAGCACCCAAGGAATAGCACGCATTTACTTTGTGTGCTGAAATCTTTATTTTTATCCAGTTGGTAGTTAGTCTTGTCCCATCGTTGCAACTCCCTTACGGACTCGGAAATCGTTGATTTTCATTTAAAAAAAAACATGTATTTTATGTGACGTTGGAACTTGTCCGCACACAATATTCGCCACTCAACTCCATCATGAATCTAGGAATTTAGTGTAGTCTGCTAACCAAATGTTGGTTTTGTCACTCTGCCTGTGTGGCAAGTAGTCCTTCCATGCTCGTTTCGATTACTTTCAATTAATGTTTAATTCTTCTATCATAGCATTGTATTTCTTGGCCATGTTTTGCTTTATTTCCAAATATGAATTGGAGGAGCCATCCTCAAAGAGCTTGCAGATTTCTGCTGCGGCTGTTTCGCTCAACATCTCCATGATCGACGCTACCTGTGTTGCAAAATGCAGTCTGAATCCGATACAACCAGAACGTGATTTCATCAGAACATCAAAATAACGTTACCAAACAATCAGTTTATGAATGAAACCTGTCCTGTTTGGCTGAAAACCCGTACAAAGGTAGACTGTTGATTGTTTACAGCAGAGGTTCTTACACTTTTTCAGCCTGAGACCCAAATTAGAAATGATGTTTTCCTGGGACCCAAGTTTAGGAACATATGCAACTATATGTACATATTGGTACATTTCATTGCCCTTATGCCTAAAACAAATGCAATATAGACAAAAACAAATAACAATGAAATTAAATTGCCATATAAATAACTATTCATGTTTATTTTCACCCAGATTGATCACATCACACAGATACATACATAACAGAACAGACAAGCAGGATTTTTGATAGTGCAACCCTAAGTAACAGTACAGATCAAATGTTCAGGCCTACTGTACATCTTACTGTAGAAATTATTGCCCGAAAGGCAGTCTAGGTTGGAGCTGTTGCTGTTAAAACAGAAGTCATAACTTTTATCCTGAACTGGAATAAACTGATTGATCCAGGCTGTATAACATCCGGCCGTGATTGGGAGTCCCATAGGGCAGCATCGTCCAGGTTTGGCCGGGGTAGGCCGTCATTGTAAATAATAATTTGTTCTTAACTGACTTGCCTATTTCAATAAAAAGGTTCAATTTAAATAAAAAATATTTTAAAAAACAATCACACGGATGTAGAGCAGAAAATACAGACCGTTTTCAACAAGCATGTCTATTCTGGGATCAGTTTTTGACAGTGCAACACTGAGGTTATTGTTTTTTTTAAGTAGTTGTTTTTTAAGTAATCCAGAGTTGAGAACCCTGACTGACATGGGTATGTGGTGCCAAACTGGACCAGAAAAACTACTGCTTTCTCAGTTAGGCAGGAGACCGCTTCCTGCTGTAGATGAGCAACCCAGAACTTGTTTGCCTCAAAAAGTATCTCGCTTCAATCAGTTTCTTTCAGTTCAGAATACAAATTATGACTTGTATTTTAACAGCAACAGTTCCAATCTAGACCTGTTTTCAACAATAATTTCTACAGTAAATTGTACAGTAGGCCTGATAATTGTTCATCTTCATCTGTGCTGTTAGGGTTGCACTATCAGTAGCTAGCTAGCATGCTTTTGCTAACGGTAGCTATTAGCTGTGTACAAGGCCAGGGGATTGTTTGAAAGAGAAACTCACATCTATTAGTATGAGAGAGTACTCCCTTATTTCTGCTTATCATCACCTGTTATAAAATGACAACAATGCCTTGCTAGCGGATTTACTTTCCCACAGTCGAAGCACTGTTTCCTGAAGCATTCTGCCCTGTTCTGAAATAATTCCCAGGGTATAATGTGTCGTTATATGAATTTGTTCGTTTTGATTGACTCATTACTAAGAACTTTCCCGCACAAAACACATTGAGGAAGGTCCTCGTTATTTCTCAAAGTTTGTATGACAGAGCGAGAAAGTCATCGGTGTATTGGCTTCTCATGACGATTGCGCTCAGTCAGAACTTGTTGCTAGCATGAGTCAATTTGAACGACAGCGCATCATCCGCCGCTGAACCACAGCACATCATCCGCCGCTGAACCACAGCGCATCATCCGCCGCTGAACCACAGCGCATCATCCGCCGCTGAACCACAGCGCATCATCCGCCGCTGAACGACAGCGCATCATCCGCCGCTGAACGATAGCGCATCATCCGCCGCTGAACCACAGCGCATCATCCGCCGCTGAACCACAGCGCATCATCTGCCGCTGAACCACAGCGCATCAGCCGCCGCTGAACCACAGCGCATCATCCGCCGCTGAACCACAGCGCATCATCCGCCGCTGAACGACAGCGCATCATCCGCCGCTGAACGATAGCGCATCATCCGCCGCTGAACCACAGCGCATCATCCGCCGCTGAACCACAGCGCATCATCTGCTGCTGAAAGACAGCGCAGCAGCTTGTGGGTCGCGGAGGGATCTTCAAGAAAAAATATCAGGTACACCGCGAAGCACATGGGCATCTTCCACACAAACAGGTGATAAACTGAGCAGAGACCGTTGCTAAGCAGAGAGCGCACTGAACAGAGACCGCAGTTGCACTTGGCCAAATCAATTCCAGTAATTCATTACATAATTATACATGTACTCTGACACGTCGCGACCCAACATTAACAGGTCCTCGACCCATACTTTAAGAAAGGCTGGTTTACATGGGTTTTCACTAAAGTTAGTTAGCGGGAGGGAGGTGGCAAATCGGGGAGAGAAAGTCCGTTGGCAGGCAGGAAGCACGGTCTCATCACAGTGTCTCGCTGTTTTTTTCCCGTAGTATGACTCAGTCAGATTAAGTTTGAGTTGAACCACTGCAGTCCATGGAATCCGTAGTAGGTAGTTAACTAACGTTACTCCTTCCAAAATGAAGCACCCCACTTGGATGGCTAAACCGCGCCTATTTCTACAATTTATCTTCATAAAATCTGATTTTAAACATCACACTAACCTTTACCCTAGCATTAAATTCAAAACAAAAAGCGAATTATTGTTTTCATAAATTACAATAATAGCCATGGTCGGTGTCGCTTAATGATGACGTTTTTACGACATTTTAATTTACCGTAAACACATGGTATAATCCGCAGTAAATGTCTTGGGCAGGGGCATCTAAACTTTTCGAGCATGATAGATACTTAAAAAAAACTAAACATTTTTTCGAGCTACACAATTTATAGCACATTATTTGATTCTCTTCTACCCTGCAACTCTTCAACGGGTCCTTGGTGTACAATATCCGTTTTCTGTCAATATACCAAGAATAAAAAAAAAATAGATATCTTTTTTACTCAATATTACAATTATTCATAGAGGAACAACGAACAAATCACATCAGAAGAACAATTGTGACTTCTGGAAAAAAAATTGTGCTGGAAATTAATTGGCAGATATTGTGTTACGTTTGTCTTTTTAAGCCAAAACTGGCTAACCAGGGGTGGGATAATATCAATGTGGCTTTGATTGGATAGTAGCTTTGCAATGGAACACATTAATTGCTTGTCGAGTTACTCATAGGTGGGCTGCGAGTTACTGGTAGCTCGCCATATACGCTACCGTTCAAAAAGAAAATACTATTTTCTTGTCCATTAAAATAACATCAAATTGATCAGAAATACAGTGTGGACATTGTTAATGTTGTAAATGACTATTGTAGCTGGAAACTGCAGATTTTGTAAATGTAATATCGACATAGGAGTACAGAGGCCCATTATCAGCAACCATCACTCCTGTGTTGAAATGGCACATTCTGTTAGCTAATCCAAGTTTATCATTTTAAAAGGCTAATTGATCATTAGGAAAACCCTTTTACAATTATGTTAGCACAGCTGAAAACTGTTGTTCTTATTAAAGTAGCAATACAACTGGCCTTCTTTAGACTAGTTTAGTTTGTGGAGCATCAGCATTTGTGAGTTCGATTACAGGCTCAAAATGGCCAGAAACAAAGACCTTTCTTCTGAAACTTGTCAGTCTATTCTTGTTCTGAGAAATGAAAGCTATTCCATGCGAGAAATGGCCAAGAAACTGAAGATCTCGTAGAACACTGTGTACTACGCCCTTCACAGAACAGCACAATCTGTATCTAACCAGAATAGAAATAGTAGTGGGAGGCCCTGGTGCACAACTGAGCAAGAGTACATTAGTGTCTAGTTTGAGAAACAGACAATTCACAAATCCTCAACTGGCAGCTTCATTAAATAGTACCTGCAATACACCAGTCTCAACGTGAAGAGGCGACTCAAGGATGTTGGCCTTCTAGGCAGAGTTTCTCTGTCCCGTGTCTGTTATTTTGCCCATCTTAAGCTTTTCTTTTTATTGGCCAGTCTGAGATATGGATTTTTCTTTGCAACTCTGCCTAGAAGACTTGGATTAGCTAACGCAATGTGCCATTGGAACACAGGTGCGATGGTTGCTGATAATGGGCCTCTGTACACCTATGTAGATATTCCTCTTTTTTTTTTTAATCAGGCGTTTCCAGCTACAATAGTCATTTACAACATTAACAATGTCTACACTGTATTTCTTATCAATTTGATGTTATTTTTATGGACACATTTGCTCTTCTTTCAAAAACAAGGACATTTCTAAGTGACCCCAAACTTTTGAAGGGTAGTGTACCTGTTGGAAAACCATGGTCTAGGGGCTCTATTCAATCTGGATTGCTGAAGCATTACAGATAGCGTGTTAAAATGGGATTTCATATTGCGCCGACATCTGCAACGTTTACAGTGAATGCAGTCTCCATTAACGCAGGAACATCGACCTTTACATTTCAATCACGCTGTAATGCTGAATTTCCGCGACAGGGATTTGGTTAAGTAATGCATCCATTCTTGTTTCTTGAGGTTAGCACATACATTGTGTGTGTATATATAGACAATTGATTGGATATGTATAACCAATCCAACCAATCAGAGAGCTGTGATTACTTACAAGGAAGCAGATATAAGTGATTGGTGTGAGCAATTAATACAAATACTGCAGGAAAAAGCTATCCAGGGGGCCATTTCCCATGAATTTAATTGACATTTATTTGATTTGACAGCATAAACCTGCACTTCCTCTGTCATGTATTAACCCTTCTCTTGCGATACCTGATTGTGTAAACTGTCCGCGCACTGTGCATTTCAACGGCTGCGTTTACACAGGCAGCCTAATTCAGATCTTTTCCCCCCAACTAATTGGTCTTTTAACAAATCAGATCGGCTCTGAAAAAGATTGGATGTGAAAAGATCTCATGTGATTGGTCAAAAGACCAATTTGGAGAAAAATATCAGAATTGGGTTGCCTGTGTAAACTGCTTCTCACCTGTGTTATACCTATTGCCGCGTTCATGTGCTAGTCGGAACTTAAACATTTCCGACTTGGTAACTGGTTCAGCGCAGCAAGTGTATAAACACCTATGATAACTAGAGCCAATTAGCAAGTCATTAATTTCAGCGTTTCCTAGTTCCGACTAGCACGTGAATGTGCATTGGTCTCAAATGACCCTGTCAGCAAACTCCTTCAAAACATGCAGGAAAACTTTTTGTTAGTTGCATCGTTCATCCCTGTGATTCAGTCACACAGTGAAGTCAGCCATGCCAGACGAGGGCTCAGTCCAATCCACTGGCTCCGTAATGTCCTGCTTCGTCCTCCTGGACTTCTTCTAGTGGTAAAATAAAACCATGTCCCAAGTTGGGATCAATAAAGTACTACTCTAAAAACAAGCCTTTCCCAGGGACAACCCCATCTTACCTTATGACCAAGGTAAGACAGGATGTATTGTACTAAACAGTCACATAAAGCTAATGAGTGTCATCTTTAGGTAAATATTAATTTAGAGTTAACAACATACATTTCTCAACTTCTATCTGTGGACCTATCATCCAAGAGACTAAAAGGCGAAACGTTTTGATCAGGAAACCTATAGCTATTGTAAATCACTTCAGATACAGCTAACACACACACACACGTACTGTACAACACCTTTTCTACAGTCAAGCAGAAAGTTCGTTTTGAGCGTGAGGCGGCTCTCCGCACCGCGACTGCTGTCTGTGTCTCCGGACGCTGCAGAGTTGAGTGAAGGACTGGCCGCACCGAGAGCAGATGTAGGGTTTCTCCTGGGTGTGAACGGTCCTGTGTCTCTTAAGGTGACTTGACGAAATGAAACTCTTCCCACAGATCGAGCACCGGTACCGCCTCTCGCCACTGTGGATTAGCAGGTGCACCCGGAGGTTGTTGGGCTGCGCGAATGACTTGCCGCAGTGTGGGCAGCTGAATGGCCGCTGTCCCGTGTGGACCCTCTGGTGCACCTCCAGGGACGCCTGGCTGTGGAAGATGCGGCCGCAGAAGTTACAGCCCATTGGCTCGTTCGTCGTCGTTGCTCCATGCGGCTGCCTCTGATTCGCTGGCGGTGCGGGAGGAGGAGGAGCTGTCATGTCAAAGGGGGCGAAGACACCCATATCGCTGCCGGGGAACTGTCTGGACTGGCTCTCTACGTCAGCCTGGGTTTGGTAGGAGCAAGATGGATGCCCAGCAGCCTCTGCGTTTGCGGCTGCTGCCTGGGCCAAGGAAAGTCCCAGATGCCCCAGGACCCTCTCCTGCATCAGAGCCAGATCCAAACCAGGGCTATTCAGTATCTCTGTGCTGAGATCTGGTCCTGTTGGCTGCTGGGGTCTCTGGTTCACACCCTCTGTCCCCATCTCTGACTTGAGGTTAGCTTCCGATCCACTGGTCCTAGTGGGCTCAGTGGGGTCCTCTGTGGCTGCAGTGGGCGAGCTGTGAGTGTCAGCCATGTTATGTCTCTCGCTGTCATCGTCCTTGGGTTCTGGAACTATCATCAAGGATGAAAAAGGAGTAATCAACACAATGATCAGACATTCCTAATCATATACAATAGGTTGCCTTTAAACACAGCACAAGTCCTAAGAGTTGATGTCTTCAGCTAAGGGCTAAGAGTTGATGTCTTCAGCTAAGGGCTAAGAGTTGATGTCTTTAGCTAAGGGCTAAGAGTTGATGTCTTCAGCTAAGGGCTAAGAGTTGATGTCTTTAGCTAAGGGCTAAGTGTTGATGTCTTCAGTTAAGGCCAGTAGTAGCCTGTGTGTTGGGTATTTCAACAGCTGAGTGGATTGTAAATAAAAAAGTGTTCTAAGTAATCAATATCTGCACTGAAACTTACCAGTGGGTCTACTCTCTGAGCGGATGTTTTGTTCTACCTTCAGGTCCACGCCACAGCTGTCCACTCTTTCCTGCTTGATTAGGGACAATGCAGTTCTGTCTTCCTGTAAATAAAATAGAAAAATACAGATTACGTTTCAGCCTATTCCATGTCATTTACGTTCATTTTGACAGCAAAAACACACCTGAGGTATGTGGTGGTATTGTGAATGGTCCTCGACTGTAGCCAGGGGACCTCGGGCCTGGTCATTACTCACTGGCATGGCAATTGAAGACACTGAAACTACGAAGCATTGTCATTATTAGGATCATTGTATGAAGATCTGGGCACATATCCACAAAGTGTCTCAGAGTAGGAGTGATGATCTAGCATCAGGTGCCCTGCCCATCAGGTGCCCTGCTCTTATTCATTATGATTCAGGTTAAAAGGCTAAATTGATCCTAAATCAGCACTCCTATTCTGATATGCTTAGTGAAACTGCTTACAAACAAACAAACAAACTAATCCGTTACCAGGAAAAATATTGTAATTAGATTACAGATACTTTTGAAAAACGAGGATTACTCCTAGGATTACCTTTAAATTCAGAAACAATGTTTGCGTGAATTTTTCTGTTTTCTCGATGACATTCAAATCAACATTGAAAAAAGGCGCAAGTTAAGTTTGTTTCATCTGAGTGAGTCTGACCACAAGTCAGAGACCACTATGATGTCAGAGACCACTATGATGCCAGAGACCACTATGATGCCAGAGACCACTATGATGTCAGAGACCACTATGATGCCAGAGACCACTATGATGCCAGAGACCACTATGATGTCAGAGACCACTATGATGCCAGAGACCACTATGATGCCAGAGACCACTATGATGTCAGAGACCACTATGATGTCAGAGACCACTGATGACACACCCAAGGTGTTTGATGGATTGCGGGAAAAGAGCAGGAATAGGCTTTTGTAGGCTACAATCCAAGCTATGTCTTCCAATGGTGCGACTGCTGTCATCATCCAAAGATTATCCAACTTGAATAAACCCTTTGAGGTCAGGATGACAGCAGTGGTGTTGTAGCCTACGGACGACACGGATATCACCTATTATTGATATCTACATAGCGCATTGATGTGAATCATACTGCTGTTCTCTCATTTAGCCATTTGCACCTTTGCCGGATTGTGGTTGATGGTTGTTCACAAATGTGTACAATTCATTCAAAAAGTATTCACACCCCTTGACCTTTTCCACATTTTTGTTGTGCTACATCCTGAATTTAAAATGGATTCAATTGAGATTTTGTTCACTGGCCTACACATAATATCCCATAATGTCAAAGTGGAAATATGTTTTTAGAAATGTTTACAAATTAATAAAACATGAAAATACATTGAATATATCCCCTTGAGCATGGTGAAGTTATTAATGAATTACAATTACATGGTGTATGAATAAACCCAGTCACTACAAAGATACAGGTGTCCTTCCTAACTCCGTTTGCCGGAAAGGAAGGAAACCCCTCAGGGATTTCACCATGAGGCCAATGGTGACTTTAAAAAAAACAGTTCAAGTTTAATGGCTGTGATAGGAGAAAACGGAGGAGGGATCAACAACTACTAGCCTAATTGACAGTGAAAAGAAGGAAGCCTGTACATAATAAAACACATTCCAAAACATTCCTCCTGTTTGCAACAAGGCACTAAAGTAATACTGCAAAAAATGTGGCAAAGTAATTCACTTTTTGGGGCAAATCCAAAACAACACATTACTGAGTACACCACTTCATATTCTCAAGCATAGTGATCATGTTATGGGTATGCTTGTAATCATTAAGGATTGGGTAGTTTTTAAGGATAAAAAGTATCTGAATGGAGCTAAGTATAGGCAAAATCCCAGCGGAAAACCTGGTTCAGCCTGCTTTCCACCAGACACTGGGAGATGAATTCACCTTTCAGCAGGACAATAACCTGGTTCAGCCTGCTTTCCACCAGACACTGGGAGATGAATTCACCTTTCAGCAGGACAATAACCTGGTTCAGCCTGCTTTCCACCAGACACTGGGAGATGAATTCACCTTTCAGCAGGACAATAACCTGGTTCAGCCTGCTTTCCACCAGACACTGGGAGATGAATTCACCTTTCAGCAGGACAATAACCTGGTTCAGCCTGCTTTCCACCAGACACTGGGAGATGAATTCACCTTTCAGCAGGACAATAACCTGGTTCAGCCTGCTTTCCACCAGACACTGGGAGATGAATTCACCTTTCAGCAGGACAATAACCTGGTTCAGCCTGCTTTCCACCAGACACTGGGAGATGAATTCACCTTTCAGCAGGACAATAACCTGGTTCAGCCTGCTTTCCACCAGACACTGGGAGATGAATTCACCTTTCAGCAGGACAATAACCTGGTTCAGCCTGCTTTCCACCAGACACTGGGAGATGAATTCACCTTTCAGCAGGACAATAACCTGGTTCAGCCTGCTTTCCACCAGACACTGGGAGATGAATTCACCTTTCAGCAGGACAATAACCTGGTTCAGCCTGCTTTCCACCAGACACTGGGAGATGAATTCACCTTTCAGCAGGACAATAACCTGGTTCAGCCTGCTTTCCACCAGACACTGGGAGATGAATTCACCTTTCAGCAGGACAATAACCTGGTTCAGCCTGCTTTCCACCAGACACTGGGAGATGAATTCACCTTTCAGCAGGACAATAACCTGGTTCAGCCTGCTTTCCACCAGACACTGGGAGATGAATTCACCTTTCAGCAGGACAATGGCCGATTTGACAGAGCTTGAATCATTTTTAAAATAATAAGTGGCAAATGTTGCATAATCCAGGTGTAGAAAGCTCTTAGAGACAAACCCAGAAAGACTCACCTCTGTAAATGCTGCCAAAGTTGCTTCTACAAAGTATTGACTCAGGGGTGTGACTACTTATGTAAATTAAATGTCTGTATTTAATTTTCAGTAAATGTGCAAACATTTCTAAAAACATGTTTTCACTTTGTCATTATGGTGTGATGTGTGTAGAAAAAAACATTGAATCCATTCCGAATTCAGGCTGTAACACAACAAAGTCGAGGGGTGCAAATACTTTCTGAAGGCACTGTCATTGTGTGTACTTTATCCCAATACTGGTTTAATTGAACAGCCAGTGAAGTATGCACTCTCGCAACAGCTGCATAATGTTGAACCCACCCTATGGAATAACAGTTTGAGGGAGTTCCTCCCTTCTACACTCCGTGTTATTGTGCTCCATACTGTCAAACACAAGTTTCATTTAAGAAGTCCACGAGTGGGGCTTTTATTGCTCAATCTAATTTGTGCTGATTCCCAAAACTTGCCCTCACAAAAAAAGATTGCAGTCAGAGGGAAGTATAAACTGCAGTATGTCGCAAATACTTCGTTCAAAATGACAGTATTTTTTTTACTGCAGTAATTTTGCAGTTACAGTGCTGTATACCTGCAGTTCAACTACAATCACTGCGTGCAAAATACCAGTCGACTGCACTTTTACTGCCGTTTCAAAACTAAAATCTTGTTTTGTATGGGAGTCCATTTACCTAACAGACACATGCTCAAACTCGCGCACTTTTGATAGATGCCAATTATGGAAATACCAAAGCATATGTCATTCATTTTTCTTAAGCAAACGGTACTTTTCGGTAGTGCTCAATGCATGCCATTCCATGAGAGCAGTATTTATTTTTCAACTCGAAGCAATGAGGCCGATCAGTCCTCCATGACAAGATAAACAACAAAGTAGGTTTATAAATCCTTCGTTTTGGGTTTATGCTCCGGTAAAATAATTTGGCTAATATATATTTCTTCAAGATCATGGGGTATTCAATTAATTGGAATGACTGGAAATCGGACAGACTTTGTTAATGTAAAGATAACCTAATTGTATTATTATCTGTAGTAGAAAGTAATGGGTTCGAAGAAACCTACAAAGCCAACCCATACAGTAAAATGCAACATCGATTTATGGCCATGTATGTAAACGCTAACATGGATTCATCCCGCAATAGCTCTCGTTCAATTGGTAATATTCATTTTTACCTTCTAATGCCTCTTAAAGGGAAAGTAATCAGATTACGTTCGGGAGTTTGGGCAAGACAAACATTACGTTGCTGACAGGTAACTAACGGATTGCCTTTAGAAACCCAGCCCTGTTTATATATATATATAAATAATAATAAGCTGTCGGTACCTTCATGTGGTCTCAAATTAACTGCATGCATTTCATTCCGTAGATCGCGTCTTCTGAGTCTTCGCTCATAGCTCCGCATCTTCACGTCCATTTCGCGTAATTTTCGTCGGAGCACATATTTCTCTTTCTCGGTTTGCTCTCTCTCCCTCTCAATTTGCACTCTTTCCTGCTCCATTTGGGAACGCAGAGAGGAATAACCATCATCAACAATTTTGCAGATCTCGACCACCGCCGAATTGGCTAGCACCTCCATTATCGAAGCTATTTGCAATTGATAACCAACACAGTCCGCCATTGTTGCCATTTCTGCTCTTCATGCACCGTTTGATCTACAACCGAAATACTTTAGCCAAATTGCCTATCGTTGCTTAAAAATGTTGGATGATTATACTAGTTTGAATACTTATGTAAAGCCCTAGCTTGTTATTGTTGAATAACGATACTGCTTCGGGTCTAGAAGGATGCTATCGTGTCGCCTGTTGATGACGTACCGCTCTTCTCGTTTGCCTGGATTTGCACATTACCGCCACCTTCGGAGTTTGAAAGTAGACAGGACAAACTATTCTAAACATTACACTGCACGAGAGCTGACACACACAACCAATATTTTTCATATCATTTTTAAATTGTTAAAACATAATAGCCTTACCCCAAATAATGTGAATAAATCTTGACAACCCACGTTTACAGAGCAGCCTTTGATGAAGTAGTAGGTTTAATAGCAATAGGCTCATCATTTAGTGACTTTGAGCAGTTTTTCATTCAATGCACTGAACAAGCATGATAACTCCACATTCATTTTTCAGGGGTAATGTTTTAATATGTTCACATCACACCAAGAGACAGTTTACGTCAGGATATTATTACAAAACAACAATGTTTACTATGCACGATGTACAAAATTCATTATCAATATTTTACCAACATGATATAAACAGAGTACAGTGTGCATGAATTATTCAAGACTTAATCCTGCGTTCTACTGTGGACACTCTGGTGCCTCATTAGGTTCCCGAGCACAGAGAAACTCTTCCCGCACTGAGTGCAGCTGAACGGTCTCTCTCCGGTGTGGACGCTCTGGTGCACTTTGAGGCTACAGGATTGTGAAAACCTCTTGCCGCATACGCTGCAGCCAAACCGCTTTTCTCCTGTGTGAACACTCATGTGTCTCTTGATGTGGCTGGACTGGGAGAAGCGCTTCCCGCATTGGGAACAGCTAAAGGGTTTCTCCCTGGCGTGTATTCTCTGGTGGGTCTTGAGCTGGTGCAGGTGGAGGAACTGCTTGTCACACTGGGCGCAGCTGAAGAGTTTCTCCCCCATGTGAATTCTTTGGTGCAGTGCGAGGTCTAGCGAGTTGGAGAACAGCCGTCCACATTCCTGGCAGTTGGCCAGTCTGTTTGAGAAGGGGAGGCCCCCTTGTGTCGAGTTTGAAGGGCTGACGAAACCATTGTCGCCAGGATACGGACAAGAGGTCAGCTCTTCGTCTCCAGCGCCGTCTCCTCGGTGGTGAGTCTGTATCCCGGCCATTTCCGAAGGAGAGAAAAAATAGTCTAAGGAGGTATCGAATCCTTTTACATCCGGTTCGCTGGACCTGCGCCCTTCCGATGACTCGCTCTCCCTTAAGTTAACGTTGCTCTGAGGACAGACGTTTGTGCCGTTCCCCAGCTGAATACACTCCCTGTTTTTCCCAGGGATGTCACCTCCACACTGAGCGGCCAGGCCCATTCCAATATCCCTCCCTTTGGTCCAGGAGGGCATTCCTGCCTCCATTTTAAGAGTGTCAACTCCTCCGGCCTCCTGCTTCCAGCCCAGTGAGGCAGAGGAAGCCATACTGTCACACAAGGTTGTGACCCCACTCGGAGTCAAGGGCGGCTGGGCATCAAGTGGCTTAGTAGAGTCCGTTTCCACCAAATAAGAACAAGATGGATCAAGCATGTCTCTACCATCCTCTATGCGAGAGAGGCCAGCTGCTGTATGACTCTCTCTCTGATATGTCACACAGTCCGAGCTGTGTGTGTGCTGGCTTGCCGTGCTGTGTGTGTTCGCGGTCTGTTGGAGCCTCCGGTTGTCGCTGTCCCGCTTCTCCTCAGCTACCTCCACAGGTGAAGTTTCTGCATTCAGGATTTGATCGTTCACAGCAACAAGAGACCGAGACACACTAACTGAGGACAAGAATGAGAGCGAGAGAAGATAACAATTTCATGATGCGATTGTATACTTTTTGTAACTAGACCAAGTGTGGTACCTACTCAGTCTCCTGGGTTGCTGGTTGTGCTTTGAGCCACAGTCTCTCAGCTCCTCTTCCAATTTCTCTTCTTTTACAACCACTACCTCAGGATGCTCAGTCGTGTCAAGGTTCTGCAAAACAACAGGAGGAATTGGACTGAACTCTAACTGTCCTGCTGTATCCTCAAGTTCACTCCAGGAATAACCACACAGTCTATAAGTACAGTTGGAGTGCGCTCTTAAATAATTCCCCATTTATTCTAAAATAAATTGAAATACATTTTTGTCTAACTTTTGGTCACCACACCTTATTGGATTTTCAACATGGATTCTGCAATGTTATTTTTGTAAACTTAAGTTTCATTGGCCAGAACAGTCAAGCGCTTCTTCTTGAAGCATTCCAGGGTGCTTTTTTTGTGTGCGTTTGAGGTTGTTGTGCTACTGGAAGAGGACCTTCAACAGAGACACTGAGTTGAACATTGCATTCCAAAACACCTTGATAATGTCTTGCAAACATTTAAGACCCCCAGTACCAGAAGCAGCAAATTAACCCCACAAACCACCCCCATAATTGATTGTGGGGAGGGTGTTATTTTCTTTGAATGCTTTGTTTGGTTTTTGGTAGACATAAGATGATCACACTGCTGAAGGAGACACAAAATGCTTGATTTAACTTACCAAAATCCACCCAAATGTTCTGTTGACCAATAATAAATAAAAAAAACTCTTTGGCAATACAGATCAGCTCTGTGTTTACTGACAACCAAATTAAGCATTCAATGAAAATAACACCCTCCCTACCTCTGGTAGCTCGCAAGCCATCAGCAGATTCAGGTGTTTTGTAGTCTAATGTTAAACCCAGTGTCCAAAAACTTGGTCTCTGTTGAAGGTTATAGGTCTTCCAGCAGGACAACAAGCACACACACACACACACACACACACACACACACACACACACACACACACACACACACACAAATGGTTAAGAAGAGAGGCTGGAGTGTTCTGGAGTGGCCAGCAAAGTCCAGATCTGAATCATCTCAAAAACCTAAGGCGAGATCTAAAAACAGCAGTTGATGGCATCCCTCAAATATTAAACAATTATAGCAGTTTGCGGCTGAAAAGTGAGCCAAAGTGTCAGTAGAAAGGTGTGGAAAGCTCATTGATGGCTACAAGAAGCGCTTGTCTCCAGTTATCTTGGCCAAAGGCTGTGCAACCAAGTACTAGCTCCCGGGGTGCCAATAATTTTATCCATGCCATCGTCTTTACTTTTTAAAATTAAAATGTTCAACTTAAATGTACAAAAATAAGCCATGTGGAAAATCTGGTGATCAAAGTACTTATTTAAGAAATGGGGAACTATTTAATAAAAGTGCAAGAGTGCTGATATATTTGTCTGCAACTATATCAGATATGTAACTTAGAATCCATTAACCTCTTCACTGACAGTCCTAGTGATCCTGTCCCCCAACACCACGGATCCTCCATTTCTCCTTACACTCGGGGACTGCTTCTCTTCGACTTGATCTATATCGGAGTGGAAAAACAATAAATTCATGACATGCACGGCATTGAGAACATACAGTCCACAAATAATATTTCCTGCACCAAAACTCAATGTCTATCATTGCATTGGTAGACTATAGAAACTCACCTGTTACTTGCGCACCAAAACAGCTCGACAATGGGGGTACGATGCTTCTTTTGACAGATCGTTCCCTAGAACGAACCTCCACCAGGTGTAGTTTGTTCTTCAAAGCCCGGTTTTCGCTCTGAGTTCTCGATATTTCAAGGCGCAACACGGCATAGCCTTCGTCTACAAGTTGGCAGATTTCTGCCACTGCCGCGTTAGCCAATACCTCCAAGATGGAGGCGAGCTGAGAGTGAAAAGGTACAGAATTCGACATTATCGCTTAACGTTATTTCACTCAAAGCTTACACATTAAGTGTATTGGATGAATGGTTTGTAGAGTAAAAGTACCATGTCATCAAAAAGCACTAACTATATGTATGTGAAAATCTTCGGCGATATTGTTTGTGTTCAGCTCGCTAGCAGTTAACATGTCATTGTTTACTTCCGGGTGGCAGAGGTCATGACGTTAGTCTACCGTAAATACCAGTTTATCGACCCAATTGATTTAGGATGCTGCTCTACTCCGATTCCGCCTCCCTCTATAGGAGAACTCACCATGTCAGAAGTAAACACATTCAGTTCCAGGTGGAGAAAGTTGCTCTGTATTTACAAATCAGTAATCGCTCACTCATTCCATAGTTGCCCTTTTTATGAAATGGAAACGTAAATCTGGATATGTTTTTATTCAAATACGACAAGCTATTTAACAATGATGAAGCCTAAATCATGCTTTTCAAACAAAAGGAAAAATCCAATTTTGCCAAAGCCAAAATTATGGGCAAAAAAACCGACATTAAAACCAAAAATTCTTACACTTAAAAATGTTCATTCAGATACAGCCATTTTAATTGGGTCATGTTCAGTGAAGAGCATAAATAGTAGTTGACATTCTCAGACAGAGCACACGTTAGACATCACCACGATCATTGTTTAACTCAGGTTGTGGGACCTGAACTTACCAACCAAAGGCACCGATATCGGCCTTCAGGTCGCTGTCCATACAAGATCAGAACACGGCTGCTCCACCTTTAGAGGGTGCTTTTCAAGCTGGTGTTTTTTAAGCTGGTACTGACTTTTAAAGTCCTTGTTGCACTCTGAGCAGCTGAAGGGCAGGTCTCCCTTGTGTCTGAGCTGATGTTTGGTGAAAGGTGATTTGAGCCTAAATACCTTGCCACAGACGTCGCAGGTATAGTGTTTCCTTTGTTTTTTTCTATGTATAAACATGTGAGAGCGCATGCTATTTTGTGTCGCCCAAGTTGTTCCACATATTTCACAAGTGTATTGTATTGGTTCATTCCTTATGGGTGCCTCAGAACTCTCAGCTGACTCAAACTGACTCGGTTGGTCCTCAATGTCCTTGGACTCAGGTTCTGGGTCGACAGTCTGGTCCACTAATAGAGAGTGTTTTTCCAGCTGTTGTTGTTTGAGATGGTACTGCCTTTCAAAGTCCTTGTTGCACTCGGAGTAGCTGTAGGGCCGGTCTCCCTTGCAAACAATGCACTCGTGCATGTCGCGATCCTGGCGCTCCTTGAACGTCTTGCCACAGTCCGCGCACCAGTAGTCTTCTCCAACGTGTATGCGCTCATGGTAGTCACGTATTTTAGAATATAAAAACATTTTTCCGCACACTAAGCAACTAAGTTTTCACACTGTGTTTGAGTAGCTTGTGCTTTGTCAAGCCATTCTGATGCTTGAATTTGTCACCACAAATATCACAACTAGAAGTCCCTTTGTGTGTTATCAAGTGACTTGTCATTCTGCCTTTCTTGGTCCCAGTCTTTCCACATATTTTACAGGTGTATCTGATGTTATATTTCTTCCTCTTTGTAGGTGCTGCAGCATCCACAATTGACACCAGCAAGACTCTGTTCTTTCTTAAAGTCGTCGAGTCCAAGTTCTTTGGATCCCCTAGAGGCTTGACTTCGCTCTTCCTCATCACTTTTTCCTATGATATTCTGGTTGGCCTTGTGAGACTCTGGCATCCACCCGCTGTAACCTGGAAAGGCAGTCACCAACAATACATTTTACAGGTTTGTTTCACAGTGACTCGTCATATTGTCCATTAGAAGCTAAGAGCATACAGGGCATTCAGGAAGTATTCATACCCCTTGACTTATTCCACATTTTGTTGCCGAATTCAAAATGGATGAAATATTTGTTCTCACCCATCTACACTGTACGCCATAATGACAAAGTGAAAATGTTTTTATACATTTTTGCATATTTATTGAAAATGAAAACTTTCACATCCTTTGCTATGAAACTCAAAATTGAGCTCAGGTGCATCCTGTTTCCATTGATCATCCTTGATGTTTCTACAACTTGATTGGATTCAACCTGTGGTAAATTCAATTGCTTGGACAAGATTTGGAAAGGCATACATACACCTGTCTATATAAAGGCCCCATAGATGACAGTGCATGTAAGAGCAAAAACCAAGACATGAGGTCAAAGGAATTGTCCGTAGAGCTCAGAGACAGGATTGTGTTGAGGCACAGATCTGGAGAAGGGTACCAAAACATTTCTGCAGCATTGAAGGTCCCCAAGAACACATGGCTTCCATCATTCTTAAATGTATGTTGTTTGGAACCACCAAGAGTCTTCCTAGAGCTGGCTGCCAGGCCAAACTGAGCAATCAGGGGAGAAGGGCCTTGGTCAGGGAGGTGACCAAGAACCCGATGATCACTCAGACAGAGCTCCAAAGTTCCTTTGTGGAGATGGGAGAACCTTCCAGAAGGACAACCATCTCTGCAGCACTCCACCAATCAGGCCTTTATGGTACTGTGGACAGACGGAAGCCACTTCTCATTAAAAAGGCACATGACAGCCCACTTGGAGTTTGCCAAAAGCCAGAAACAATTCTCTCTGGTCTGATGAAACCAAGATTGAACTCTTTGGGGTCACGTCTGGAGGGAACCTGGCACCATCCCTACGGCAAAGCATGGTAGTGGCTCCAAATACAGGCTTGCCAAGCTTGTAGCGTCATACCCAAGAAGACTTGAGTCTGTAATCTTTGCCAAATGTGCGTCAAAGTACTGAGTATAGGGTCTGAATACTTATGTAAATGTGATCTTTTTTTTGTTTAATACATTTGCTACACAAAAATAAAACTTTTTTGCATTCCTATTATGGGGTGTTGTGTAGATTGACGAGGGGGAAAACAACTTCATCCATTTTAGAATAAGGCTGTAACGTAACAAAATGTCGAAAAATTCAAGGAGTCTGAATACTTCTGAATGCACTGTGTCATTGGTTGTGGGTTGGGGAACTTCGTCAGTATGGCCACTGCCCTTTAAATACTGTACGCCACACTCATTGCTTCAAGCTCACCAAATATTTTTGAACGCACCTCCGTCTATATAAAGTTACCACAATGGAAAGTGCACGTGTCAGAACAGAAACTATTCCATTATGTCCAAGGTACTGTATGTAGATCTGAAAGAATTCCATCTGGGTAAGGTTAGAAAACAATTTCCAGTGTTGGAAACAGTCAAGGGCACATTGGTCTCCATCATTGGGCAATGGACAAAATACATAACTACCCAGACTCTACCAAGAACTGGTTGTCCAACCAAACTGAGCACCTGGGCAAGAACCTTGGATGGGGAGGTGACCAATAACCATCAACATAAATACAGAGTTCCTTGGCTGAGATGGGAGAACCTGCTAGAACAGTCTCTATATCACTTCACCAATCTGGGCTTTATTTAAGAGTGGCCAGACGGAAACCACTTCTGAGAAAAAAGAAAATGACATCACGGCTGGAGTTTACAAAAAGGCATGTGAAAGAGAGCATAAGGAAAAAGATTCTTTGGTCCGATGAGACCAACATTTTACTCTTTGGGCTGAATGCAAAGCGCTATGTCTGGAGAATACCAGGCACAGCTCATCACCCGTCTAACACCATCCCTACCATGAAGCATGGTAGTGGCAGCATCATACTATGGGGACACTTTTCAGCGGCAGGGAATGAGAGACTAGTAAGGAAAGAGGGAACAATGAATGGAGTCAAATACAGACAAATCCTTGGATAGGAACCTGCTTCAGAGTGCAAATGACCTTAGACTGGTGCGAATATTTACGATCCAACAGAACAAACCCAAGTATACAGCCAATGTAAAAGTCATTGAGTGGCCCAGCTGAAGCCCAGACCAGAATCCCATTGAAAATCTGTGGAAACACTTGAAGATCTCTGTTCACCGCCGCTCCCCATCTAATTTAACAGAGATTGAAAAAAATCTACAATGAAAAAAAGAGAAAATACCCAAATCCAGATGGGAACGTCTATCAGCTCTGCACAAGACAACACAAAGCGGTAATTTCCTCCAAAGGTGCTTCTTGAAAGTACTGACTCAGGGTCTGGTCGGCCAGGTAGGTAGGGTCAGCCGGCAGGCCAGGTAGGTAGGGTCAGCCGGCAATCCGGGGGAGCAGAGCCGGCCAGGTGGGTCCGGTCGGCCGGCAATCCGGGGGAGCAGAGCCGGCCAGGTAGGTAGGGCCGGCAGGTCAGGTACATTATATATTCAAAGAAATATGTGGACACCCCTTCAAATTAGCAGATTCTGCAATTTCAGCCACATCTGTTGCTGACAGGTGTAAAAACTATTACTTTTTTTTACATTTAAAAAATAAATAAAAAAAGCACAAAGCCATGCAATCTCCATATTTGCAGTAAAATGGCCTTACTGAAGAGCTCAGTGACTCAACATGGCACAGTCATAGGATGCCACCTTACCATCAAGTCAGTTCGTTAAAAAAAAATGTTTCCTGCTAGAACTGCCCCAGTCAACTGTAAGTCCTGCTATTGTGAAGTGGAAACGTCCTCGGAGCAACAATGTTACAAAGTAGTAGACCACACAAGTTCACAGAATGGGACCGCTGAAGTGCGTAGCGCACAACAATCGCCTGTCCTTGGTTGCAACACTCACGAGTTCCAAACTGCCTCTGGAAGCAACGTCAGCACAGAAACGGTTTGTCGGGAGATTCGTTAAATTGGTTTCCGTGGTCGAGCAGCCACACACAAGCCTAAGATCACCATGCGCAATGCCAAGCGGCGGCTGGAGTTGCTCAAAATTGGAAACATTTCTTACAACATGTTTTCACTTTGTCATTATTGGGTGAGAATTTTTGTATTTAATCCATTTTGAATTCGGGGTTTAACAAAACGTGGAATAAATCAAGGGGTTTGAATAGTTTCTGAAGGCACTAACTCATGCTGCAGAGCTTGAACATGTAATACAATAGCTTCAACTGACCTTGAGACTCCATGACATCATCCGTTTCCTCCTGTTTAATGACCAGCGGTGCTGAACATGTCTCCACTCCCTTCCAAAAGACAACCAATGGTGTTATTAACTCTTATCAGCCTCTAAGAGAGTAGATCATACAGCAACAGTTAGACAAGCATCTTGTTGCAGGGGTTTCCATTACAAAACATAATGCAGCAGGGGAATGACACCAAAATCATGGAATATATTTAATACAAACAAATATATTTGGATGGGCATATTTTATGCTTAAATGAGAATCTTTGAAAACAGCCTTTAAAAAGGTTTATCTGTAGCCTAGATGGTTTTCTGAGTTTTTATATATATATTTTTGCCCTTTTCCATGATATCCAATTGGTAGTTAGTCTTGTCCCATCGCTGCAAGTCCTGTATGGGCTCAGGAGAGTCTAAGGTCGAGAGCCATGCATCCTGTGAAACACGACCCTGCCAAGCCACACTGCTTCTTTACACACTGCTTGCTTAACCCCGAAGCCAGACGCACCAATGTGTCGGAGGAAACACCGCCCAACTTGCAACCGTGTCAGCGTGCCTGCACCCGGCCCGCCACAGGAGTCGCTAGAGCACAATGGGACAAGGACATCCCGGTAACCAAACCCTCCCCTAACCCAGACGACGCTGGGCCAATTGTGCACCGCCTCATGGGTATCCCAGTTGCAAGCCGGCTGCTACACAGACCGGGATCGATCCCAGATCTGTAGTGACGCCTCTAGCCCTGCTATGCAGTGCCTTACACCGCTGCGCCACTCGGAAAGCCCATTTGAATTGATCTAAGGGTCATTCAAAGCCTTAATATACTATTTACAGTTAAAGTCCTGCTACACATTTTTGCTGGGCGTGAGCTTGCATGGTTTTCAATTAAATATGTCTGGGCCTCATCTCTGCGAGACATATCTACCCTTACAAAAATCACCAGCCAATCAAAGAAAAGGGCTCCACTCACCTTGTCTGTCATCTGACCAAAACTCTGCAATGGCTGTTCTTCCTCTGGTGCCAGTGACAGTGGACCTGCATCTTCCACAGTAAGGTGACCTTCTAGCCAAAGACCATTGGCCTCTTGTTCATTGAGGATTTGCTCCACGACTGGGAAGTTTCTGAAACCTGATGAGGGGGGGGGGGTAACATACAAATAGAGTTTTTCTGAAAATGTTGGTCATACAGGGATAATAAGGCTCAGATTTCACAAAAACATGTAGTAGAAATATGCCATCACTCGTCATGATTGCATATATTTAGAATAGTATTTGCAAAGCACCTTTTCACTACTGAGGGAGTAGGGTGCCCCCTACAGACTATAGCCATAAGGTCCAGCAGGGAGCACTAATATTCAGTCAGTAATAACAGTGCCCTCCGGGGCTGCACATTCAGGCGACTGCTTGCTTGCCTGCTAGTGTATTATTTGTCTCCTAGCTTCCTACAGACAAATAGTCAATAGGCATAACTATCTGTAAATATTTCATCTCACCGTCTTCTTGAACGCTCTCCATACTGTTCGCAGGCTTTTCTTTCCCCTTGCTATTCTCCATCGCCTGAAATTTTGTCCTCGAACTTCGGTTTTGTTCTTGCAACATTTCCACTCGAAGAGCAGCATACGTTTCTTCCATAAATTGACAAATGTCTTGCACGGCTGTTGCTGTCAAGGTTTCCATAATGAAGGCAACACGAGAACGAAAGGCATGTCCGAAAGAAATAGTTACACAAATACAAAAGTTGATGCGTGTGGTTCAACACCTGACAGTGGAAGGATACTAGCTATGTCTCACAGAGACTATGCCCCACAGAGACTATTCCTAGACATACACTGCTCAAAAAAATAAAGGGAACACTGAAATAACACATCCTATATCTGAATGAATTAAATATTCTTATTAAATACGTTTTTCTTTACATAGTTGAATGTGCTGACAACAAAAACACAAAATGTATCAATGGAAATCAAATTTATCAACCCATGGAGGTCTGGATTTGGAGTCACACTCAAAATTAAAGTGGAAAACCACACTACAGGCTGATCCAACTTTGATGTAATGTCCTTAAAACAAGTCGAAATGAGGCTCAGTAGTGTGTGTGGCCTCCACGTGCCTGTATGACCTCCCTACAACACCTGGGCATGCTCCTGATGAGGTGGCAGATGGTCTCCTGAGGGATCTTCTTCCAGACCTGGACTAAAGCATCCGCCAACTCCTGGACAGTCTGTGGTGCAACGTGGCATTGGTGGATGGAGCGAGACATGATGTCCCAGATGTGCTCAATTGGATTCAGGTCTGGGGAACGGGCGGGCCAGTCCATAGCATCAATGACTTCCTCTTGCAGGAACTGCTGACACACTCCAGCCACATGTGGTCTAGCATTGTCTTGCATTAGGAGGAACCCAGGGCCAACCGCACCAGCATATGGTCTCACAAGGGGTCTGAGGATCTCATTCCGGTACCTAATGGCAGTCAGGCTACCTCTGGCGAGCACATGGAGGGCTGTGCGGCCACCCAAAGAAATGCCACCCCACACCATGACTGACCCACAGCCAAACCGGTCATGCTGGTGGATGTTGCAGGCAGCAGAACGTTCTCCACGGCGTCTCCAGACTGTCACGTCTGTCACATGTGCTCAGTGTGAACCTGCTTTCATCTGTGAAGAGCACAGGGCGCCAGTGGCGAATTTGCCAATCTTGGTGTTCTCTGGCAAATGCCAAACGTCCTGCACGGTGTTGGACTGTAAGCACAACCCCCACCTGTGGACGTGGGGCCCTCATACCACCCTCATGGAGTCTGTTTCTGACTGTTTGAGCAGACATATGCACATTTGTGGCCTGCTGGAGGTCATTTTGCAGGGCTCTCGCAGTGCTCTTCCTTGCACAAAGGCAGATGTAGCGGTCCTGCTGCTGGGTTGTTGCCCTCCTACGGCCTCCTCCACGTCTCCTGATGTACTGGCCTGTCTCCTGGTAGCGCCTCCATGCTCTGGACACTACGCTGACAGACACAGCAAACCTTCTTGCCACAACTCACATTGATGTTCCAACCTCGATGAGCTGCACTACCTGAGACACTTGTGTGGGTTGCAGACTCCATCTCATGCTACCACTAGAGTGAAAGCACCACCAGCATTCAAAAGTGACCAAAACATCAGCCAGGAAGCATAGGGACTGAGAAGTGGTCTGTGGTCCCCACCTGCAGAACCACTCCTTTATTGGGGGTGTCTTGCTAATTGCCTATAATTTCCACCTGTTGCCTATTCCATTTGCACAACAGCATGTGCATTTTATTGTCAATCAGTGTTGCTTCCTAAGTGGACAGTTTGATTTCACAGAAGTGTGATTGACTTGGAGTTACATTGTGTTGTTTAAGTGTTCCCTTTATTTTTTTGAGCAGTGTATAATAGATGCCCCCAATGATTCTAACAAGAAGAAGAGGTCAGTCTGTGGGTATTTGTCTGTCCTGATGAAACATTGCTACATTAAACCTCTTGGGGCGTCTAAACTACATGCCAAGTAGTCTCCTTAACTTATACATGTAGGTATTATGTCGGTATTAGCCAGATATCTACTGGGTAAACTACACTTCAATGAACCTGTGGTAGTGCGTTTACCTGGGAGTCTGCGGTGGGTACGGGGAGAGGCAGGTCGGTGATGAGGCCGTAGACAGGGGCAGCAGTCACTTGAATTTCTTGTCAATATAATAGACAATCTTTATCTGCCTCCTTAAAATGTTCCTGCTGTTATCAATATTTGTGTTGTAAAATAATAAAATGTAAATATCACTGACTGATTTTTATTCCTCTCCAAATGTTGTTTTAAAGTTGACAAACCTAAAGGAAAGCTGTTACTGGAACAACTGATAAATCAGAAGAAAGATCTATCAATTCCATCATTGATTTACACTGAACAAAAATATACACCAAACATGCAACAATTTCAAAGTTTTGTGCTGAGTTACAGTTCATAGGGAAAATCAGTCAATGGAAATAAACATATTATATTCTATGGATTTCCCATAACTGGGCAGGGGCACAGCCATGGGTGGGCTTGGGAGGGCATCAAACTACACCCTTGGTAGCCAGGCCCAGCCAACAAGAATGAGTTGTTCACCTTAAATAGGCATTATTATTGCAGACAGAAATACTCCTTAGCACCCCCTCAGACGATCCCGGATGTGGAGGTCCTGGGGTGACGTGGTTTGCGGTTGAGGCAGGTTGAACGTACTGCCAAATTCTCTGAAATTATGGTGGAGGCGACTTATGGTAGAGAACTGAACATTGAATGCCAGTTGCACATTCCCTCAACTTTAGACAACATATGTGGCACTGTGTTGTGTGACCTTTTATTGTCCCCAGCACAAGAGTCACCTGTGTAATGATCATACTGTTTAATATTCCACACCTGTCAAGATAAATGCTCACTAACAGATGAAAACAAATGTGCACAAAATGAGAAATGTGTTTTTTTTGCATATGGAACATTTGTGATATTTTATTTCATCTCATGAAACATCAGACCAACAATTTACATGTTTACTGAACAAAAAATATAAAACACAACATTGCTTGTACAACCCTTGCTGTCCATATTCAAGAGTCTGATTTGCAGGCCAACAATTTGTGGTGTTTCTGCATCTGCTGGAATGCCCGCCTCAAGCATCCCATTGGTTCCTGCATGTAAGAATGTGGCTTGTGTTTAAGTGGCACTTTTGATCTACTGGATTTCCCTTAGTCTATTTGATTAAAATGTGGGCCAAATAAAAAGTATTCGTTTTTTTTGTTTAGGCTATGACATTATTGAAGTATAATTGATGTGCAATGTTTTATCTTAAAATGTATATGTAATCTGTTAATGCATTGGAAAGCAGATATACCAGCCAACCCACGCCTCTCTTTATCAAAGCGCTGTGAGGAAGAGATGTAAAGAAAATAAAACAGACACAGTAACAAACCTAAAACGTTTAATCTGTAGCCTAGATGATATATAGCGTTTATCTAGTTTATGTGGTTCAACACAAAATAGGGATAACGAGGCTCAGATTTCATAACCACAATGGAAATATGCCATCACTCATGGGATAGCTATGTTTATCCGATAAATATATTGTATTTGCTACATAGTGAAAGGTACTAAGGAAATTATGAGCTAAGCAATAGGCCTATTACTGGCTATCAGACTAAACTCCACTTCCTGGTAGAGGAAGTTAATTTTTCACCATGGAGTGGAGATTTGTCCGCTAACGAGAAGCCAGAATTGGAGCCGGGACGCCCGTCCGTCAGACACGCGACTGCTAGCTAGCCATCCTCTCCGCTCCGAGAGATATGACGACAAAAGTCACCTGGAGCGAAGTCCACTAGCGAGCTAGCCGACAGGCGGGGAAGTAATTGTATCCGAGCTTCCTGCACAGGCAAATAACCTAATAAGCATAATACCTAATTGAGCAGTTCGCTGGCTTCTCCTTCCCGATGGTATTCTCCATCACCTGTGACTGTCGAGCTTTGGTTTTGTTCATGCAACATTTCTACAGCACAAGTTTCTCCCATAAATTGACAAATGTCTTGCAAGGCTTTTTCTGTCAACGTTTCTAAAATAGTGGCAACACGAACGAAAAGCGAGTTCGACAGACATGGCTAATTAACCTGGTAAATGTTAGCTAGTGTGCTAGAATGAAATGACCGTGGAGCCAAATCTGTTATAAATTAAAACGAAACCCTTCTGTCTGTGGTGGAACATTTGAATTGCTGGTGGCTGTTTGGTTCCGGACAGCTGACGAGGTTGTACCGGTGATATACTGTAAACACTTATCTGCCTCCTTAATTTCTCCAACTTTGAATATTTGTGTTATACATGCAAAATAAACTTAAACGACAGGTTGAAAAAACTTTATTCCTCTTAGAAAGCAACATATTGGGTTGACAAACCTTTAAAAAAAAATACCGTTACTGAAACCCCTGATGAGTCAAGAAAAATCTAATTTCCTTCCTTTTGATCAACTGTTCTTCCACAACCCTTGCTGTCCAGATTTGAAAAAAGAAGTTTATATACATGAAAAGGGAAAATCCAATGTTGCTAAAGCAATACAATATTCAAAACAACATAGAATTGCAGGTAACACAATACACCCTAAAATCAATTGAGAACCGGTGTTATACAGGTGGTTGGTGGCACCTTAATTGTGGAGGATGGGCTTGTGGTAATGGCTGGAGTGGAATAGTAGCAAATTACATTCTATTATGAGCCGTCCTCCCCTCAGACTCCCCTGGATGGTTTGTCGGGACTTATGGTTTGTTTGCAAAGCTGATGGTTGTGGCTAGATGGATAAGCTAAACCTAACTCCCTTTTCCTAACCTTAACCTCATTCTCCTAACGTGCTACATTAGTCTTTCTAACCTGCTAATTAATTAGATCCTCCATTACAGCAACACTGGCAGCTTCAGAGCAAAGTGAAATCACATAAGGCACAGAGTTATTGAATTGGTGCAATTTCACACAAAATGGCGGGTGCCTGATTACAGGCTATGTGCATTTATGGCAGATTGAGACATGACATGTAAAATATATAATACTTCCCAAATGAAAATGTGTAACTGTTACGAGGTTTATATCTTGTAAAACAGGGGGATTTGTTTTGAATTTCATGCTCGTTTTATTATTTAAGTGGAACATGAATTGCATCATTCAAGTCACAAGTGTGTTCTAAATTGATGGGTTTATCGATCCCTTTGCCTGGCTACCCAAACGCCACGCCAACAAAAAAGTGTATTCTCTAATGAGTTTGGATTTGAGGCCTTGCAGATTATTTCTAGAACGCAAACAACTGTTCTGATTGGTCCAAGAAACCAATTGGTGAGAATCTCCCCTTTCCACCATGGAGTCATATTAGTTTGTAGCCAAAATAGTTTGGACGGGGTGGGGTCAGAGTAAATGTAGACCACCATCATGTTCGGTAGGGTCTCATCTTTCTCCAGGCCAAACCTTTTGTACGCTACAGCCGTTTTCCTGATAAACCAATTTTCGGGATGTCTCATGGTCTGACCTACACTGCTGTAGCTCGGCCACCTTCCAATGCAGATGTGGAAGGTCGCCGGATGCGGTGTATTGAGACAGTCCATGGGGGGAAAAATCTGGACTGACCAATGTAGAGATTTTCAAATACATGCAACTTAAAAGTTTAATATCAAGACATTTATATTTGAAATCTTTTTGGACATCAGAACATCTTGAGGGAATCCTATTGGAGTCAAAAAAGGATATTCATATGATAGGTAAGCTATTCAAAACTTTGCAGAGAGCCTATCCAACTGACAAACCCTTTAGAAAAAATATTAACTATTGGAACCAAGAACTGAGTGCCACAGTATGTCATAATACCCAGCCATCAAACAGAAATGAATCCAATCATTTTTTCCACCATTCATTTTTCCCATTGGGGATTTTAGAAACACTTAAAATATGGGCTGTGTTTTGTGTAGGCTTACCCTGTGACGTTTTGATAGGTGTAAATCTCTCTAGGACAAGGTGGTGTATCAATATATTCACCCCCACCCCTAAATGAAATGCTAATTAGTTGCTAATGTGTATCATAAACTACAAATACCATGATGATCTGGAATGCCGAATCAAGGCAAGGGTAAGAATCTCTAGAATATCTATCTAATGTTAGCTAAATGTAGTAATGAATAATATTTAAATTGACAATCCATACCTTCTGGGAATGCTATAAAATCCAAAGGTTACAGGCAGAGTTAGAAAGTGTGCTGTCAGAAGTATTACAATGTAAATAAATGTTGAACAACGGAGAGAGACAAAATGGTGGAGTTTGAGGCAGGGGCTGAGGGGGGTGTGAGCAGTTAGGTCTGGGCATGGTCATTATTTTTTTTAAACCATACAAAACTATGTATCATCACTGGGAGGTGGCTGGTCCACCATTAGAGGGTGTTTTTCGAGCTGGTGTCTTTTGAGAAGGTACTGTCTTTCAAAGTCCTCATTGCACTCGGAGCATCTGAAGGGCCGGTCTACCTTGTAAACAATGCACTCGTGCGTATCGCGACCCTGGCGTTCTTTGAACGTCTTGCCACATCCTGAGCACCAGTAGTCTTCTCCAATGTGTTTACGTTCATGGGTGTCCCGCGATTTAGGATATACAAACATCATTCCACACACACAGCAACTGCAGGGTTTTTCGCTTTTCTCCTCAACTCTATTTTCTGGGTTGACAGTCTGCTCCACCATTAGAGGGTGTTTTTCCAGCTGGTGTCTTTTGAGATGGTACTGCCTTTGAAAGGCTTCACTGCACTCGGAACAGCTGAAGGGACGTTCTCCTTTGTTAGCAATGCACTCGTGCGCGTCACGATCCCCGCGCTCCCTGAACATCTCACCACAGTTGGTGCACCAACAGTTTTTTCCAGCGTGACCACGCTCATGCCTGTCGCGAGATGTGGCCTGCCGGAAGGTTTTTTCGCACACAGAGCAACTGTAGGTTTTCACTGTGTGTTTGAATCGCTGGTGTCTGTTTAAGTAATTCTGAAACATGAATTTCTCACCACAGATATCGCAGCTAAAGGGCAGTCCTGTGTGTGTTATCATGTGACTTGTCATTCTGCGTTTTTTTCTCTCGGTCCTTCCACATATTTCACAGCTGTACCTTTTATTACATTTCTTCTTCGTGGGTGCCGGAGCATCCTCAGCTGACACCAGCAACGGAATCTGTTCTCTCTTGAAGTCATCGAGTCCAAGTTCTCTGGATCCCCCAGAGGCTTGACTTCTCTCTTCCTCATCACTTTGTCCTGTGATATTCTGGCTGGCCTTGTGAGTGTCTGGAATATCCTTGCCATAACCTGAAAAGGAAGTCACCAACAATACATTTCACAGGGATATTTCTCAGTGACAAATACAGAAGCTAAGAATAACTCATGCTGCAGAGTTGTGATTTTTGTATTAAACATATTAAAATAATAGCTTCAATTGACCTTGAGACTCCATGTCGTCATCATCCATTTCCTCCTGTTTTATGACAGGTGGTGCAGGCCATGTCTCCACCCCCTTCCAAAAGACAAGCAATGCTGTTATTAAACTGATCATACAGCAACAATTACACCAACACTTGCATTTTTAAAAATTACAAAAACAGGGGGAATGACACAAATTATGGAATATATTTTACACAAATGTTTTCAGAAGGGCATTTATGTTTAAGGAGCCCTAAACATATTATCATCTGTAGCCTAGACAGTATAGAGCTTGCCTCATTCAAAGCCTTACTTGCAGTTACAGGCCTGCTACACAGGACTTGAAACTTTGCATGGTTTTCAATGACATCTGGCTGGGAGTAGTCAGTGCAGCTCTGAGACGTATCTTAAATCGACAGCCAAACCACAAGCTAAACTCACCATGTCTGTCATCTGACCAAAAGCCTGTGATGGCTGTTCTTCCTCTGGTACCAGTGACGGTGGACCTTCGTCTTCAACAGTAAGGTGACCTTCTAGCCAAAGACCATTGGCCTCTTGTTCATTGAGGATTTTCTCCACGACTGGGAAGTCTCTCAAAACTGTTGGGGAAGCTAACATACAAGTACAGATTTTCAAAAGAGATATCGAGGCTCAGATTTCCCAAACATAGTGGACACATACAATCATTACTCATGGCAGGATGGTGTAACTATGTTTTTCTGAGAACTAGGTTGCATTTGCTATAGCTACGTTTTACTAAAGAGGTGATAACATAGTAATCCGCCTCGCTACCGGCAACAGACTGTTACCAAGGTTAATCCATGGACATTTAGTCAGAAATAAATTTCTGTAAAAAAAAAAAAGCAATTCTTTACAAGCCAGAATTGTGAATACAATGCAATTTTGCATAGTCCTTTTAGCGGTGGAAAGTGGTAACCCGACTTTCTGTTGCACTAGTAGGTTCTGTTGCTTGTATTTTCTCCAGACGCATTTCACGTGATACAACAATATGTCAACATGGTCAACCAAAGCGCATCCCTTCTTAATCAACTGGGTGCGTTTGTGAAATTTACCAGGTAACTGCGTGGGACAATGTTTGGTCGGTGCTTCGGTTAAACTCGGCCATCGTTGACATATTATGCAAGTGGCGTGCGAATTGTGTTTGCATTGAAAATACGAACCAGAAAGACAAAAAAACAGACCAGCGTAGTGTCTCAGATTACCTCCAACATAAGGACAAAAATCTGCAGGCAACTTGTAAAATAAAGTTTATTCAACCATCTTGATTTGTGATGGGACTGTTAACAAAAAGTGAGCCTAACGACGCATGTTAGAGACGAGAGAAGAGTCTCCCGGAATCGTTGAGGCTCGTTAACGTTACTGTCCAGACTATTAGATATCCTCTTCGACCGGGAGATGTGCAACGTCAGTTACTGTAGGCTTCAAGTGAGTAAGTGACATGGCTGGCTAATTGTAGGCAAGCTTCCTACAGACACAGCCTATACGCATAACCAACGTAGCTAGCTCACCTGGTTTTTGAATTATCTCCATGCAGTTCGCTGGCTTCTCCTTCTCGATGTTATTTGCAATCGCCTGTAACTTTGTCGAACTTTGATTTTGTTCTTGCAACATTTCCACTCGAAGAGCAGCATACGTTTCTCCCATAAGTTGACAGATGTCTTGCACGGCTTTTTCTGTCAAAGCTTCCATAATGGAGGCAACACGAGAACCAAACGCGAGTTCAAAAGACATGGCTACAAAACTCACTAACCACGCTAAATTCGCAGTGTTAAGTTACTGTTGGAGTGTTTGAATTGCTGATAGACGTTTGGTTCCGGACAACTGACGAGGTTGCACCGGTGATATACCATAAACACTCGTTTATCTGCCTCCTCGATTTGACAAGCATATCCAGTATTTGTATTGTACATGCAAAATAAAACCAAACGATACAGGTTTTTACACATTTTTATTCCTCTCAATAAACAAGAACATATCGAGTTGACAAACCTTTAAAAAATAAATGCTGTTACTGAAACCACTGAGTCACAAATATTTCTCAATTCCATTTTGATTAACAACTCTAATACAACCCTTTCTGTCAAGACGTTTTTAGGCCATAGATTGTTGTAATGTTTGAGTCACTCAAATATCGTATTAACACACTGATTTGGCTAAATGTATAGAATAAGAAAAATGAGCTTTAAACCTGCAAAATTCTCCCAGCCATCAAGGGAAGTGTGAACAGAGAAATATACTTAGAAAATAGAAGTGGGGCACAGGATGTTCCACAATGTTGTAAGGGGGGCTGGGTTTGGGAACCCCTGACATAGCTGATGGTTGTGGCTAGACGGAGTAGACCTACAGCTCCATCTATTTGTTGACAACTGTGGCATTTTAGTTAAGCCTAACTCTAACCCTTTTCTTAACCTACTACGTTAATTATCCTAACCGGCTGCGTTGGTTCTCCTAACCTGCTATATAAACAAACCATAAGTCCAGACAAATCATCAGTATACCCAAGAGTGTGTCCCGAAGTAGACAGTTTATTGATCCCCTCGCCTCTCTTTGGAAGTCACCCTCGGGAGTTGACAGCAACACGTGACAACAGAGGGCCCTCCGAGTGAGTTGGTAGGGGTGAGGGGGTGGTTTGGGAATCACAGTCTATTCACGTTAAATGCTGCATATTTTGGTTCAATCGGAAATGTAATTTCAAACGTGAAGCACGCTGTAACAGTCCAGATCGAATCTAGGCCAAACATGAAGTTAGTTGTGCAGTAAAGGTCGGAGATGCGATATCCTGCCTGTGTGGAGTTGAATCCCAGTCCCATCACTGTTCTACACACTATTTCCAACGCTATCAGTCACCCCTTCATTCAAATCCATGTCTATCCTTTTTGTACTGAACAAAACAACTTAATTCAGTTGAAGCCATTTCACTTGTGTCAACTTAACCCGAGTTTGTTACTGGAACTTTTCCACCTAACGTACTCATATCAGCCTTAGGGTCATCGTCATTTGAAGGCTGTGCTCCCTGTACTACCGTCGCAGTATCATGACCGGGACGTGTCTGGTCCACCATTAGAGGGTGTTTTTCCAGCCGGTGTCTTTTGAGATGGTACTGCCTTTCAAAGTCCTCATTGCACTCTGAGCATCTGAAGGGTCGGTCTCGCTTGTAAACAGTGCACTTGTGCTCATCGCGATCCCCTCGCTCCTTGAACGTCTTGTCACATCCTGAGCACCAGAAGTCTTCTCCAATGTGTTTGCATTCATGGTTGTCACGCATTTGAGGTAATACAAACCTCATTCCACACGTAGAGCAACTGTATGGTTCTATTTTCTCCTCAACACTCTTGTGTTTTCCTTGATGTTTGGCTAAACAGGTGTGGCGCTTAAAATTCTCACCACAGACATCACAACTGAAGGGCTTCTTTGTGTGTATTAACATGTGTCTGCTAATGTTGCCTTTATTCATAATAATCATACCACATATGTCACAGGTGAAACGCGTGGATGCCTCTGTCTCAGAGCTCTCCGCTAACTCAAACAACTGACTCGGTTGGTCCTCAATGTCCTTGGACTCAGGTTCTGGGTCGACTGTCTGGTCCACTAATAGAGGTTGTTTTTCCAGCTGGTGTTGTTTGAGATGGTACTGCCTTTCAAAGTCCTCATTGCACTCGGAGCATCTGACGGGCTGGTCTCCTTTGTAAACAATGCACTCGTGCTCCTGACGCTCCTTGAACTTCTTGCCACAGTCTGAACAACAATAGTCTTCTCCAATATGTTTGCGCTCATGGTTGTTGCGCATTTTAGAATACACAAACATCATTCCGCACACAGAGCAACTGTAGGGTTTTTCTACTTTCTCCTCAACTTTTGCGTGTTTGCCCTGATGTCGGGTGAATTGGGCTTTGCGCTTAAAATTCTCACCACAGATATCGCAACTAAAGGGCTTCCTTGTGTGTGTTAACATGTGTCTGTTGATGTTGCCTTTATTCATAATAGTCATTCCACATATGTCACAGGTGAAATGTGTGGGTGCCTCAGAACTCTCAGACTCAAGCTGACTCTGTTGGTCCTCAATGTCCTTGGACTCAGGTTCTGGTTCAGGTTCGACAGTCTGCTCCACCATTTGAGAGTGTTTTTCCAGCTGGTGTTTTTTGAGATGGTACTGCCTTTCAAAGTCCTTGTTGCACTCGGAGCAGCTGAAGGGCCGGTCTCCCTTGTAAACAATACACTCATGTGTGTCGCGTTCCTGGCGCTCCTTGAATGTCTCACCACAGTCTGAGCACCAATAGTTTTTTCCAGTGTGACCACGCTCATGCGTGTCGCGAGATGTGACCTGCATGAACGTTTTTCCGCACACAGAGCAACTGTAGATGATCCCTGTGTAGTGATTGAAGCGCTTGTGTCTGGTCAATAATTTCTGACACTGGAATTTCTCGCCACAGATATCGCAGTTAAAGGGCAACCCTGTGTGCTTTCGCATGTGACTCGTCATTCTGGCTTTCTTGTTCTCAGTCTTTCCACATATTTCACAGGTGTACCTTTTATCATATTTCTTCTTTATGGGTGGAGCAGCATCCTCAGCTGACACCAGCAACGGACTTGGTTCCGTCTTGAAGTCGTCAAATCCAAGTTCTTTAGATCCCCCAGATGATTGACTTCTCTCTTGCTCGTCACTTTCTCCTGTGATATTCTGATTGGCCCAGTGGGTCACTGGAATCCACTTGTCGTACGCTGAAGAGGAAGTCAACAACAACACACAGTGACTATAATTGTTACAATTTAGTGTAGTTGAGCTAGTCTGTGCTTTTGTATTGAACATAGATTAGAGTAAAAGATGAAACTGACCTTGAGACTCCATGTCGTCGTCATCCATTTCTTCCTGTTTGATGACCGGTGGTGCAGGCCATGTCTCCACCCCCTTCCAAAAGACAGCCTTTAATTAAACTAGTAATCATAAATAAAATGATAACACTAACATCAGTCATTTTAATAATAAATAAATAAAAAAATCAATAGAAAAGATTACAGGGGGAATAACACCAAAATAATGGAATATGTTTAACACATCATGGAATGCACTGAGTGTACAAGACATTAAGAACACCTTCCTAATATTGAGTTGTACCCCCTTTCACCCTCAGAACAGCCTGATTTGTCGGGTAAGGGACTCTAGATTGTGTGGAAAGCGTTCCACGGGGATGCTGGCCCATGCTGACTTCAATGCTTCCAATGTGTCAAGTTGGCTGGATGTCCTTTGGGTGGTAGACCATTCTTGACACACACGGGAAACTGAAAAACCCAGCAGTTTTGCAGTTCTTGACACATACCGGTGCGCCCAGCACCTACTACCATACCCCGTTCAAAAGCACTTAAATCTTTTGTCTTGCCCATTCACCCTCTGAAAGACACACATACACAATCCATGTCTCAAGGCTTAAAATGACTTATTTAATCTGCATTCTCTCCTATATCTATATCTCGTGCCAAATCTGGTCCGTGGCACATTGGGTTGTCAAGTCATTTTGGCACACTTCCATACAGCCCGCGATGCGCTGCACTACGAGTCACAGCAAGCACTGCCAACGTGCTGCACGCCAAACGGCAGTGCTTTGCCACACACACAGCCCTCATCCCAGACCCACAAACCAGCCAGTGCCTTGTCATATCATCACTAATGGCACTGACTGAATCATCCACCAGACCTTACATTTAAAATGTCTTGTAAGCTAAATGTTCATGCCAAGTTTGGGTTCCAATGGGTCATTCATTGCAGCAGCCTACAGAAAATGTCATCCGAGTTGTCAAAATGTCAAAGGATTTGCACAGTTATAAATTACTAAAGGAAAATAGTTCATACAAGCAAGTAAGACTAAAAGTCAAGTAACTACGAATCCTACAGTATATAACATACCCCACCTTGCGCTGCAACACTGCCTGGCTGGGGGCTGTGCGCACAATGAAAGTAAGGCATACAAGTTGGTCTAATTTACTTTAAACTAAAGTCTGCTTAAGTGAGACATTGTTTCTTGGATATTTACATTTTTTCCACAAGGTAAGTTTTTTTTTTTTCAATGTTTGCATTTCAACTTCCTCGGGAAAAGACAGCTGCTACTAGTCAGACTCACTCACAGGCACAAACATGACTCATTTTAGCATTATCACGGTAACCTCCCACCCTTAAAGGGCAAGGTGAAAACATTTGTCTCATCTATGATATTTTGGTTAAAAGATTCAGGTCGTATGAAATTAAATGAAAACAATACACCACTTTACTTCTTACTAGTAATACATTTGTTTCTAACATTACAAAGCATGCTCATCCATTGTCTTGCTTTTTGTTGGTTTCATTGTAAAGAGAATATTTTGGCTGGTAAAAAAAATCCGAGTGGGTGGTAGATATTTAAATCTACCTTACAGTGGCTGGTGGACCAAAAAGTTCATTTTAGGCCCTGTTGACATCCCATCATGTTTAGGGAATGTATAAATATGCCCAGTTGCCCATTAGTTAGGCTACCACGGCTAGAAGAACTCTCAGGGACCTTGAAAGAGGGGTCTAAAAGGAGGGGGGTTAAAGTATGTCTCAGTCACCAGATCTAGACCCAATTGAACACTTACGCGTGATTCTGGAGCGGCACCCGAGACAGCATTTTCCACCACTATCAACAAATACATCAAATGATGTAATTTCTCATGGATAAATGTTGCATCCCTCCAGTAGAGTTCCAGACACTTGTAGAATCTATTCCAAGGCGCATTGGAGGTGTTCTGGTGGCCCAACACCCTATTAACATAATATTTTCACATTTATTTTGGCAGTTACCTGCCTCTACCTTTACAAAATCAGCAAACTCAACTCACCATGTCTGTTGTCTGACTAAGAGGCTGTGCTGGCTCTTCTCCTTCTGGCACCAGTGAGGGTGGACCATCGTCTTCCACAGTAGGATCACCTTCTAGCCAAAGACCATTGGCCTCTTGTTCATTGAGGATTTGCTCGACAACTGGGAAGTTTCTCAAACCTGGCGGGGAAACGAACACAAATAAAGCTTGAGATTCTGAAAATGTTGGTTATACGAGACAAACTTCAAAAACATGTAGTGGAAATATGCAATCACCAACCATGATGGTAGATATTTATCGGATAAATATATTGTATTTGTAAAGCACCTTCACTAAAACTAAAGAAATTACATTAGGAGCACAGCAATAGGCCTACTGTAGCGCTGAAGGATCAGGCGACGTCATGAATAATAGCGCTCTCGGACTTTCATAAATAGGCGACTGCTAGCTAACTAGGCGACATAGCTAGCTATTGTATATCTATCCCCACTTCCTATAGACAATTAGTATATAGGTATAATTATCGTTAGATATTTAATCTCACTGAGTTTATGAATGCGCTCCATGCAGTTCGCTGGATTCTCCACCCCTGTCCCATTCTCCATCGCCTGCAATTTTGTCCTCGAACTTTGATTTTGTTCATGCACCATTTCCACTCGAAGAGCAGCATAGGTTTCTCCCATAAGTTGACAGATGTCTTGCAAGGCTGTTGCTGTCAAAGTTTCCATAATGGAGGCAACACGACTACGAAAGGCGAGTTCGAAAGACATGGCTACAGGAGTTTACAGGAGTGAACTAGGAAATTAACTACTTGCGGAACAATTGAGTTGGTGTTAGCAGTTTCGTTCCGGACAGCTGACGAGGTGGCGCTGGTGACGTACCGTAAGTACTCGTTTATGTGCGGTGGTCACTAGTTACCACCGCCACAAAGTCATAATTGGTTATATCGTAAAGAATTTTAAAAACGAAATTTGCTTTTTGGACTTTATTAAGGTTAGCAGTGTAGTTAATATTAGGATTAAAATACAATTTTAGAATAAATTGTAGAAACAGGCGGGATGTATGACTTTGCAGCTGTGGTAACTAGTGACGACCTTCATCGGCCTCCATTTTCCCGCAATATTTGTGTTGTATACAAAATAAGAAAAAAAACGGATTTACATCAGAAGAATCTCAATTCCATAATTTATAATGAAAAATATAAACGGAGCATGTAGTGTTTCATGAGCTGAAAAAGACTCCAGAAATTGTCCAGCTTTTCCAAAGAGCTTATTCCTCTAAAACTGTGCACACATTTGTTTTACATTCCTGTTTGTGAGCATTTCTCCTTTGTCAAGATAATCCATCCACTTGACAGGTGTGGTATATCAAAAAAGTAGATTAAACAGCGTGGTTATTACACAGGTGCATCTTGTGCTGAGGAAAATAAAAGGCCACTCTAAAATGTTTTGTTCCAACACAATGCCCCAGATGTCTCAAGTTGAGGGAGTGTGCAATTGGCAGGCAGACTGTAGGAATGTCCACCAGAGCTGTTGTCAGATAATTTAATGTTCATTTCTCTACCATAAGCTGCCTTCCATGTTATTTGAGAGAACTTGGCAGTACATCCAACAAGCCTCACAACCGCAGACCATGTGTAAGCACACCAGCCCAGGACCTCCACATCTAGTTTCTTCACCAGCGGGATTGTCTGTGACCAGTCACCTGGACAGCTGATGAAACTGTGGGTTTGCACAACTGAAGAGTTTCTGCACAAACTGTCAGAGACCGTCTCAGGGAAGCTCATCATCCTCACCAGGGTCTTGACCTGACTGCAATTCTGCGAGGAAACCGACTTCAGTGGGCAAATGCTCAACTTTGATGGCCACTAACTAGCAGGCTGTAGATATGTGCTCTTCACAGATGAATCCCGGTTTCAACTGAACCAGGCAGATAGCGTGTATTGCGTCATGTGGTTCGTTGATAAGTGGCGGTGAGGGTTATGTTATGGGCAGGTGTAAACTACAGACAACACACACAATTGCATTTTATCGATAGCAATTTGAATGCGGAGATATCCTGAGGCCCATTGTCATGCCATCATCTCATGTTTCAGCATAATGCACAGCCCCATGTTGCAAGGATCTAAACACAATTCCATACATGTCACCCATTGAGCATGTTTGGGATGCTCTGGATCGAAGTGTAAGACAGCATGCCCCAATTCCCACCAACTTCACACAGCCATTGAAGGGGAGTGGGACAACATTCTACAGCTGGATCAACACTATGCAAAGGAGATATCTCGCTGCATTAGGCAAATGGTGGTCACACCAGATACTGACTGGTCTTCTGATCCATGCCCCTACCTTTGTTTTTACATATAGTGAAATGTACTAAATGTATGCATATCTGTATTTCCAGTTATGTGACATCCATAGATTAGGGCCTAATGAATTTATTTCAATTGACTGATTTATTATCATCTACAACACTTGCTGTCCAGATTGAATGACGTTTTATTGACAAACCATGATGAAACTTGTCAAAAAAGCAATGCACAACTGCTGTAGTGTATTTTACAAAATAAAACAAGTAAACACATCTCAATTCTCAGATCTATGTAAGTGGTATGGTGCCATTTGTTATTGTTAGGTGAGGGAGCCAACCCCCAAAAAGTTAATTACATAATTTTACAATCAAAGTTTGTACTGACAGATGTAACCTAATGAATATTATAATACAATATGCACAAAATGCATTCTCCAACTGCAACATCTGCCCTATGCTCACATTCTCTCACTAAAATGTAATATACCGAACTTTGTGTTTGAGGGTATCTAATTTACAAATAGGCCATCAGTGTCATTGGTGAACGATAATTATTTGAGTTTTACTGGTGAAATGTCCAAACTGCATCTGCATGACAATCATTTGATCTCAATCAGCTTCATGGGGATACACACTTAGATCTTCTTGAGTTACTGTTTCAGGAGCGAAATAGAGCAGATGGTGATACTGCTCTATTCTATTCAACTACTAACTTATATTCTCAAATTGCAAAAAGGGTGGGAGCGCCGCTCCCTTGTGCTCCGGCGGCACCACTCCCCTGGTCTTTGTTAAGCAGCCTTACTCTAATCTCCTTGACTCTTGAGGACTCCTTTGCCTTCCCCACGTCGATACCGTACACGGTGGTCTGGATGAATGTGTAGAAGTTACACAACGCTTCATGGTAGGACACACTGAAGACATAGTGTGCCTTAAAGAGCTCGTCAAAAGCTGCCACTGATGTTTGGCCCTTGCATGGGATGGCCTTCTGGTCGACGACAATGTAAAACTTCTGAAGGCTGTTCTTCCTTTCACCGACACAGAGGAGGAAGGGCTGCTGCTCATATCCAACTGTCTCAAGGAAGGTCACCATACTTGTCCCTACCTGAGGAAAAGAGTACAAGACAACAGTAAATAACGTGTTCCACAATCCCGAGGGCAGACCACATGACCACTAGGCAGGTAGCCTGGCACAGTGGTTCCCAACTCCAGTACCTTCAACAGTACACATTTTATTGTAGCACTGGACAAGCACACCTGAAACATGTCAACTTATCATCAAGCCGTTAAGTTGAATCAAGTGAGTTTGTCAGGGGATGCAACGTGTGCTGTTGAGGGTACTTGAGTTGGGAAACGCTGGCCTAGCGGTTAGAGGTGAGTAAGCAGGCAGAGGGTTGCCGGTTCCATTCTAGATGCCATTGCCTTCTGTTGTGCCCACGGGTACTTTACTTCCCACAACAGCAGCTCCCCAGGCACCCAGCGTGGCAGCCCCCCCGCACCTCTCCAAAACCTGAATATGCATGTGTCTTTCAGCGGGGTTGGGTTAAAAGCGAAAGTCAAATTTCGGTTGGACCTTTATATGCAATTGATCAATAAAGTGATCATAATCTTAATATAAGCAACCTAGCGATGAGGGTTTAGTTTAACTATATTTTCACTCATATGCGCTCAGAGTTTCATAAAATGGATGGTTATCCTATTTACATTAGATATAATTGACTTTGGCTACACCTCTGGAGAACATTATGTGAAACTGTCATAAAGCTCCTGTTAACCCCAGGGGAGGGGTTAACAGGAGCTCTGTATTGTTAACAAGTACTGTCCTAAAGAAAGGTGCACAAACCTTCATAAATCTAACCAGATGGTCAGCAGCTTGAGAGGTACGGATCTTTGCAGTCTTCGGGCCCTTTGAGGTCGGGGGTAAGAGATGCAGAAGCAACAAAATGGCTGCCAAGTCACTCTCCCATCCTAATTTTTCAGTGGAAAACAAGAAATGCTCAGTAAAAGCTCACATGCCAGTTTCACTCAGACATTGTATGGTCAAGTTAGAAAAGTCATTGGAAATACCAAAGAACATATGAGTTCTGCACTAGTACCATAATCATTGGATTCCTGCTGAGCAGATGAGAGGAGGTCTTCCACAGGTTCGCTGAAGGGAAGGGTTTTGCAATCTGCGATGACCCTGGGTTTGAAATATGTTGGCCACTTCGCCATAAATGTCCCAGACACCACCTCTCCGAAAAGTCTGGTGAAATCTTGGTTGATCTGAAGTACATTCAACAACAAAAACATTCAAAATGAATTCTCTTTCCACTTTCTTTTAAAATCACCAAAACATTATGAATTCTATTCATACAGTCTTACCAAGCCTGTAGTGTCAAGGAATCTGGGGAAGACATCTAGGACAGTTGAAGACTTCCCCGGATCATGAACCACCTGCTGTCTGTATTGGAACGTTGCCATCATCTTCTCTCGAACCAGTGACTCATTAGTTGTTGTATGCTGAAGCACAGATATCGCCTCTTTGCATTCATCCCCCGAAAGTTGCTCAACAGCTGAAGGGCAACTTCGCTGAGCCTTTGGACCATTTTGATAGGTGGGCTTGGTTCTCTTCTTGGTCTTACATGACGTGTTGCGCCCCACTGTCTTTATTCTCCAGGCCAGGTAACCAGACCCACTAGCTGCATCATAATATTTTTCCTGTCAATCAATAAGAAAAGTTTTTTTTAAAGATGAACACCGTTTTAATGTCCTGGCACCTTTGGCCTGGTATCCCGAGAGAGAATTCAGATCTACATTTATACTTACATAGCCATGCTCTGAATCTGGATCATTCAAGTAGGGGAATAAAGTCACAATCCCCAGGGCGTAGTTGGTGCGGACACTTGATGGGGGGATCCTCCTTCAAGGAAGATTACAAAAAATATGTAAATAAAATGTTTTAAATAAAATACTGTTTTAGGTTTTAATGTGTATTGTATGCATCCACCCATCAGTACATAGGAAGTTCCATCAGGAAATGAAGTTATTTGAAGTGACGTGCCTAGTTAAATAGGTTGAATAAAACATTTAAAAATGGACGTTTTGTCAGCCCCGCTACATGGTTTGATCTAAAGCTGTGGAAACCCACCAGTATGAACACACAGGTACTCGAAGTTTGACTAAAATCATGCAGTTAAACATAACAGCTTTTGTCATCACACATTACAATTTTTCTTTTTACTTTTACCCCCTTTTTCTCCCCAATTCTGTGGTATCCAATTGTTAGTGGTTACGGTCTTGTCTAATCGCTGCATCGAGGCGAAGGTCGAGAGCCTTGCGTCCTCCGAAAAACACAACCCAACCAAACCGCACTGCTTCTTAACACAGCGCGCATCCAACCCGGAAGCCAGCCACACCAATGTGTCGGAGGAAACACCGTGGTGACCTGGTCAGCGTGCACTGCGCCCGGCCCGCCACAGGAGCCGCTAGTGTGTGATGAGACAAGGATATCCCCGCCGGCCAAACCAGACGACGCTAGGCCAATGGGCCTCCTGGTCGCGGCCGGCTGCGACAGAGCCTGGGCTCGAACCCAGAGTCTCTGGTGGAATAGCGACCACTGCGCCACCCGGTAGGCCCCGTGATCACACATTTCTAACACATTGAATTATTCACGTACCCATGATTTTCCATCATGTCGGCCACAATAATGTTCACCATCAGTCTCCGTGTGCTATCCGTAAGACCTTTGGTTTTCCCATACTCCTGGAATACCTTTTCTCCACCTGGCTTTGAGTGAAGGATGGCACTGATCATCTAGAAAAACACATCAAAACAATGGACGCCTTGTGATCAGTCGAGCATCTTCAAGGTACTGGTAATGGACAAGAAGACAAGGGTATGTAAATAGGCGGAACAGAAACAGCTACACGTGTTTTAAAGTATTATCACTAACGCGCTAGTAGTGGAGCTAACAGCAGCATTTTACACAACTCACATCTCTTGCTGCATTTCTGTCTGTAGGTTCATCAGTCAGACGTCTTTTTCGTGCCTTGGATTTTTCCAGAGTTAAAGCTGATCCAGAGGAATCAGACCCAACTGAGCAGATCAAGACCTCAGACATGGACACTTGTTCATCTGAAAGAAAAACAACTCCCTACCATTACTACTATTTGCTAAAGAGCTCTAACTACAATCTGTTGGACATTACAAAAACAACCCAACAATGATTTACCAAATGTCTCGATCAACTGATAACAGATGAGCGAAATTAGCAAATAATTGGGATAATATTGTGCAGGAGTAACTTAGCTGTGCCTTTGCATTCATCACCTAACAGTTCCTCAACAACTGAAGGGGAACTGTGTTGAGCCTTTGGACCATTTTGATAGGTGGACTTGGTTCTCCTCTTGGTCTTACATGATTTGTTGCGCCCCACTGTCTTTATTCTCCAGGTCAGATAACCAGACCCACTAGCTGCGTCGTAATATTGTTCCTGTCAATCAAAAAAGGAAACAGTTCAAAATTATCAACACCATTTCATTTAACATCCTGGAACTGTAGGCATGGTATCCGCTGAGAGAGAATTCAGTCCTCCGTTCATACTTACATAGCCATGCTCTGAATCTGGATCATTCAAGAACGGGAATAAAGTCACAATCCCCAGGGCGTAGTTGGTGCGGACACTTGATGGGGGGATCCTACTTTGAGGAAAATAAAATAAAACAGTAACAATTCTAGTAAAAGCGATAATCAGTGATTCATTTCTCAGCAAAACTGAAGCCCCACCACATGTTGTGATCTAAAGCGGAGGGATGTCTCTAGGGAAACCCCTCGGTATCAACAGACAGGCTTGTACTCTAAATACAGGGAATGCATGCATGGCTGGTGTTTCAGACCTAAAATCACAATGCCACAGTAATGGAGCTTGTGTCAAAGGGCACCCTAAAATAAAAGCTTTTAAGATGTTTTCATACCTCAAAAGTACACTACTGTCGAGCCATGTTTCCATTCTGAACCATTGGTTTGTAGATATAGTAACTATACCTCAAAATGAACGGAAAGAATTGGCAACAAAAATCTATCAAGCAATGATGTGGACATACAGTATATTGACAGTAGTCTGCTTTTAAGGTCTGAAAACATCTAGCAGACTTTCATTTTGGGGTGTCTAATACCTTTAAGTTTGACAAATCATACACTTAAATATTATACCATTTGTCATCATACGTACCCATGATTTTCCATCATGTCGGCCACAATAATGTTCACCATCAGTCTCCGTGTGCTATCCGTAAGACCTTTGGTTTTCCCATACTCCTGGAACACCTTTTCTCCACCTGGCTTTGAGTGAAGGATGGCACTGATCATCTAGAAAAACACATCAAAACAATGGACGCCTTGTGATCAGTCATGCATCTTCAAGGTAGTGGTAATGGGCAACATTTTACACAACTCACATCTCTCGCTGCATTTCTGTCTGTGGGTTCATCAGTCAGACCTCTTTTCCTTGCCTTGGCTTCATCCAGAGTTATAGTTGAACTGATAGAGACATCAGAGTGCGTGAGCTCATGCGTGCTGAGGGATTTGATGTAGGTGAACCCTTTCCCACACACAGTGCAACTGTAGGTTTTCACGGTGTTGTGTTTGTGCCGCTGGTGCCTGGTCAAGCCGCTCTGACGCTGGAATTTCTCACCGCAGATATCGCAGCGGAAACGTGGCTTCCCAGTGTGTTCTAACATGCGTGCTTTATACTTTGTCTTTATGGGTGTCACAGCATCCTCAGCTGACACCAGCAACGGACTCTGTTCTCTCTTGAAGTCGTCGAGTCCAAGTTCTCTGGATCCCCCAGAGGCTTGACTTCTCTCTTCCTCATCACTTTCTCCAGTGATATTCTGGCTGGCCTTGGGAGTCTCTGGAACCCACTCGCCGTAACCTGGAAATGAAGTCACCAACAATGAATGTCACAGTTCCCTTTTAATGAGTCATTGTAAAGCTATTGTTTACTTTGTGATGGTCTTTACAAGTGCAAAATAAAATAAAGACCACGTTGATTAGCGTAAATCAAACAGTTTGTCTTGCCTTCATGTTTGTTAGAAAGCAGAGAGCATATCCAACTGACAATCTCTTAGAAAAAAAAAATATAAACTATTGGAACCAAGATTTGAAAAATAACTGATGCTGGCACAAGATGGAGGGAAAGATGGAGAATAACTACCAAAATTACAGTAAACAAATGTACGCTTAATCCAGTATAATGTATATAATTGATTATACAAGAGACAAAATTCAGCACAACGGCAGAGTCATGTCTTAAGTGTAAAACTATTAATGACCCAATAATGCTTTCTGGGAATGCTATAATGCCCAGAAATTGTGGTTGGAGCTACAAAGTTGGCTGTCAGAAGTATTACAATGTAAATGTATTTTTAATCCATCGGTCTGCATATTTTAAGACATGACATATTGGGGTGTAGTGAGTTACCCAATGGGCTGGACGATTCTTTTATCATCACTCATCTTGACAAAAACATATACATAAACTTGGAAGTCAATCAATCCACTGACATTGACACAATGGAAAAATGTCATGATTTATTATTGAATTATTAAGGGCGACCAAGAAAAATGAATCGGTTCAATTTAAGGCCAAGTGGCAAACAATAATGCAGGCAGTAGGGATGGGGTGTGAGCAGGCAGTAGGGATGGGGTGTGGCCAGGCACGAGGGATGGGGGTGTGGCCAGGCACGAGGGATGGGGGTGTGGCCAGGCACGAGGGATGGGGGTGTGGCCAGGCACGAGGGATGGGGGTGTGGCCAGGCACGAGGGATGGGGTGTGAGCATGCTGGTCTGGGCAGACGAAATGTAGTGTGTTTGTGTGTCTAAGTTGTTGTTCATATATATACACACACACATTTGTTTTTGTAATGGATTGTTTTTTAAATGTACATTACAAAAATGAATTACTTACATAATTATGACAAATACACAATGTAATACAAGAGAAATAAAATACTTTACATCCTGATTGAAAATAGTGGCTTCAACTAACCTTCCGATTCCAAATCATCATCAGCCATTTCCTCCTGTTTGATGAGCCATACTGGCCATGGTACCTTCCAAAAGACAATGTCATTATTAATGAATCACGTTCTAAACTACAGCCAGTTATGTTGGGGATGCAACAACAACACAAACATCTCGTGTGGTGGTCCTCACTTACAAAGTAGGTGGGACAAACCAAACTGAATTTACCTTGTCTGTAATCTGACCAGGGGGCTGTGATGGCTCTTGTCTCTCCGTCACTGGTGATGCTAGGCCTTCAAAAACAGCACCGTCTTCTAGCCAATGATAGTTGGCCTCTTGTTTATTCAGGATCTGCCCCACGATTGGAAAGTTTCCCAAACTTGGTGGGCTAACTAACATACAAATAATGAAAATAGACGCATTAATGATTTTATATATATATACAGACACCGCTATAGTGGTGGTTTAGCACTCTGGGGTTATTGCGTGTTATAAACTGGGTGGTTCAAGCCCTGAATAATTGATTTGCTGACAGCCATGGTATTTCAGACCGTACACTGAACATTTATATTTAGTGCTCTAATTACGTTGGAAACCAGTTTATAATAGTAATAAGGCACCTCGGGTGTTTGTGGTATATGGCCAATATACCACGGCTAAAGGCTGTGTCAAGGCACTCTGCGATGCGTTGTGTAGAAGAACAGCCCTTATCCGTGGTATATTGGCCATATACCACACCCCCTCGTACATTATTACCTAATTAAACCATGGATGTACACCAGACGCTAAAATGTGTGTTGTACATTAAATAGCTAACTGTTAACATCTCACCAGGTTTTGAAAAGTTCTTGCGGCAGTTCGCTGGCTTCTCCATCCTTGTCTCTTTTTTATTTTGTTCATGCAACATTTCCACTCGAAGAGCAGCATAGCTTTCTCCCATAAATTGACAGATTTCTTGCACGACTGTTGCTGTCAAAGCTTCCATAATGGAGGTGACGCGACAACGAAAAGCGAGTTCGTGCGACATTGTTACCAAGTAGACAACAACAATCAATCTAATCTGTTTCTATGTAAGAAGTGAACATCTTCTTTGTTATCAGATGGTGGCTTCACCTTTTCACACCTCTTCCGGAAGTTTTCTTTGGATTAATTCCGGACAGCTGATGAGGTTGGGCGGGCCGGTGAAATACCGTAAATACACGTTTAGATACGCCCTTGAGTCTAGCAGCTTCTTACATCTTTTGTTGAATTTATTTGATACTCAAAATAGTAATACATTTCCCAACAGCGTAAGTGGCGTTTTTTCTCTCTCCCACTAAACAAAAACAACAAGACAAACTGCCAGAACAAACTTTCAAACATTCTCATCCTCTTGATCTTATGAGCTGCTATGTACCTTTCTACAGCTATAACATTCTAAGCTAAATAACTTGATTATAACAGCCTAGATTTGAACCACCATTATTTGGTGTGAGTGAGTGGAGCATGATTCCCCAGCTTTTCAACATACTTTGTACAATAGTCAACTTTAACAAGTTATAGAGACTGCAAGAAATGTTCAAAATAACTAAATGTTTATAGTGGTATAAATTATATTCTATAAATTCTCCCCAATTGTTTGTTGTGCTTGTTTGCAAGACCAGAACTCAGGCCTTGGAAATGGAACTGGCAGCCAAGTCATAAACATAACCCAATAACACTGAAGGGTCAGATTAACAAATGCAATTTTCTCTATTTGTATGGTAAAAAAATATATACAACATTAATGTACAAGATTTGTTATAAAAAAATATATAATAGAACTCAGCCATCAATTAAGTAGTTGATGCATTAAGCCTATAGCCTGAAATCCAGAACCTGTTTTGCTAACATTCCACTCCTTGTACTCTTTTCCTTGGCCAAATTGTTTTGCTTCTCAATGACAAAAGGCAAAAGCACAAACAGATCTGGGATCAGGCTATAATGCCTATGTTTGCAAAGCAGGCATCTACCAGGAATCAGGGTGTTTTCTGTTCATGTGTGCTCGCATGTTCTTCATGGTCACCGGACGCCCACATATGGTGCAGGTGGCGGTCAGTCTCCGTCTCCGCCTGGTCCCTTCAGCGTGTTTCATGGTGCCGTGTTGTTGTGCCACAGACACAGGATCTGATTGTGCTCCCTCCAATGGAGTGGCTATCTCCGGGTGTTTCCTCAGCAGGTGCTGCTTCAAGTTCTTTCTCAGGAGCACAAAGCCACAGTGATCACACATAGTCGTCAGAGTCCTATAGGCTGGACTATGAGGCAGTTGGATATGGGTGGTGATTTGAATACGCTGGTTTACAGCAGGTGTGGGCAGTACAGCTGATGAAACAGGAGCGGAAGCCCCTTGACACAACAGCAGATGACTTGTCATGGCATCCCTCCTGATGATAGTTCTCTCACACTGGGGGCAGTGATAATGGCCATCTGTCCTACAGTCCAAATTGCATTTGCAAATCTTTTTATCTAGAAAAATGAGACGGAAATGAGTAAAGCACATCTTGACAAGAATGATAATACAATCTACCAGACTACATGGTTAAAACATCCGCATACCTTTGAAAGACACCGCATTTTTCAGGTGCACATCAACATGGCGCTGTAATCTTGAGCGTTTGGTTGGTTTAAAGCTGAGACAAAGTGGACAGTGGAACAATTTGCAGCAGGTTGTGCATCTTGTGAGTGATAGTAGAGAATTGACAGGAACAATAGAATGGTGCACCTGTTACAAATAACTTAATGTCAATAAAAAGATAATGAGATCGGCTAATTGTGGGGCTTAACAGAGTTCTATGGTGCCATATTTATTGGAGTATCAATTAAAGTGCATGCAGAAAGGATAGGATTATATTAAGGATTAGGGGTAAGGCGTATTAATATACAAAATACATACATCTGACATCACACACAAACAACCACGGACAATAACACATTACTGGCTTCAACGCAACACACTGTGGATAGCAAATATCATGGAATGTTCACATATATTCAATGTCCCAAACACATAAAAGCAACGCCGCCAGCCAACTCACGTTAGCCGGCCGGCCAGCCAACTCTTAGTACAAGTTAGCTATGAAATGTTAAATTATGCCTCTTATTTGTTTTAACATTAAGAAATTGCATTGTTTACCTTGGTATTGTCCGTACATGTCGTTGAAACGTATAATTTGCTACGAAATGAGAGTATAATTCATATAGTCTCATTTATGAATTAGGCCCCCAGTATATGATCACAAGCTCCACTGACCTCATCTTCCGTAAGCTTAACCAGAGAGGATGTGGTCTTTGGTTTAACAGGCTGTGATGGTCCTTGCGATGACATCGGTAACAGTGGAGTGTAATCATCATGACCTGTGAGATCATCATGGTCCATGGGATCATCTTCCATATCAGCACCGCTGGCCTCGTCTTCATCCTGCTGTTCATCAACAGGGGTCTTTCTCAAACCTGGTGGGGTAACATACCAGTTAAGATTTGGGTACTGTGAATCACAGTACCTTTAGTACCCCAGCTACGAAGGCCCATATTCCATAATATCTAACTTACTAGAAAAAAAGAGTTGCCCTAACATTGACTGCATAGTGTTACAGCTAATGATGATCTGTACTTAAAGGGATTTACATTGGATCCCATATTTATTGGGGACAACTGACTCCTTCATTCACCCCCAATGTGTAGTGTTTACCTGGGTGATCGCTTGCTCTCATTTACACAAGCCATATTGGAGTCAAAAGGGCTAGGTGATAGTTAACCCTAACCCAAGATTGAGTGTGGGCCAAGCAAACACCCATACAGGGTTATAGGTAGCTAGCTATCTTCTAGCTATGGTCCAGGGCAGAGCTAACCTCTAGATCAGTGGTCACCGACCTTTTCTGAGTCTAGATCACTGAGTCAAAATGCCAGCCGAGCTCTTGCGCTCAGATAAAATAAAAACATGACTAAGCCCATGTACGCAACATTAACCAATTAAAGACAGTTCAGTAGCAATGAGGTTTGTGCAGTAGGCTATAGGCCCAATACATTGCTGCATATCGTCTACGCTTGAATTGCCCTGCCAATGTTGTTCTTCTCAGACCATTTTGAAATTATATTTTAGTATCGCCAAGAGCAGGTTAGTTGAAAAATCTATGGCACCTTTTTTATGAGTTGAAATTTTCCAGATTGCCTGACTTGCGTGTCTTAAAAGTAAAGATGGACGGTCGTTTCTTATTTGAGCTGTTCTTACCATAATATGGACTTTGTGTTTTATCAAATAGGGTTATATTCTGTATACCACCCCTACCTTGTCACAACAGACCTGATTGGCTCAAACACATTTAAGAAGTAAAGGAATTCCACAAATTAACATTTAACAAAGCACGCCCCCCCCTTACATTAAAAAAACAGCATTGTAGGTCAAGGGCTTGTAATGTTAAGTAAGCATTTCGCGGTAAGGTCTACACGTTGTATTCGGCGCATGTGACAAATCATTTGATTTGTGATCTCACCTTCCATTTGTATACGATCAGGAGAACGGCATGGGTTAAATGCTTGCACAGTCTCCTTCTCCATCGTCAGGGGCTTCCTGTTCGGTTCATGGCTACACGTAGAGCAGCGTAGCTTTCTTCCATTATTAGACACACTGCTCGCACGGCTGCTGCTGTTAAAGTTTCCATAACGGACGCTACACGCGCACGAAAAACGATTTCGTTTAACATATTTTTTTATATTATTTGACTACAAGCACAAGCCAGCTAGCCTCTTCTCTGCATTGCTTCTACACCGGCATTGCTGTTTGGGGTTTTAGGCTGGGTTTCTATACAGCACTTTGAGATATCAGCTGATGTAAGAAGGGCTTTATAAATACATTTGATTTGATTCTCCTTCTTCGGGATTGGCCTATCGCATACAATTTAAATGTACATACACCGCTGCTGTACTAAAAATTGAGGCCAGTCATTTCCTACCAACATTCAATTCTCATTATTCCTGTTCCTAAAATAAATAAATCCACCAACTAACCCTACACCTACAGTATATACCCCTATTTCAATAAAATCCCCCATTACTTCTTCTGCAGTAAAATCTCGTACGCCAAGGTATTTCTCTGCAGCTGCCACCTACACTCATTAAAAACCCACTAACGTTACCATTCCACTACATGATCCTATCAGGTAGTACAGTACACCATGCAAACGGCCTGGGGGACGGGACACCACCTCCCAATATACCCTTTAACTCTTGTCAAATACCGTACTTCTATGCAGCTGTCACCACTTTATTTTTCTGTGATTGCTATGAAGCCAACCTTACTAGGCAGGCTAGCTAGCAAACAAACTTACCCGCGCAATACCCTTTTCCGGGGTTAAACAATCTACTTCCGGAGAGGGCGTAAACACTGAGATCACAGTTTACCGTCTGATGATAAAGCTTTATGCATTATTCTCAAAGACAAAATATGTTCATCTCATTTCCCATGAGTTGGTTTATTTCTCAAAACATCACAAAAAACGTTAACTTTAACACAAGCATGTTCCTTGTGACAATCTTATTCTGGCCTGATTATTTTCAACTACACAAATACTGTAGGAAGTTGTATAATAAAAAGTTAAACTTGATAGACAACATGATACTTACTGTATGTTGAACTAATATAACAATCTGCAGCAAACATTGAGTCATTCTTAAAAATAAAAATGTTTTACAAATTGCTCCAGAATACAAAATAATAGTGAATAAAAAGAACAGGTAACGACCTTTAATGCCGCCTGTAGGTGCTTGTCGGAACTGGGAAACCTCTGACTTGCTAACTGGTTGAACACGTGTATAACTAACAAGTCGAAAAATTCAGAGTTGCAGCATTTAGCCAGAGCAATCACACACCTCATTCAATTTCCAATCAATTCAGAAAACACAATCCTAAATCAACACAACAAATCAACACAACCTATCATTTCCTTGCGTGAACTGCCTGGTGTCTTATCAGATTGCTCAGAAAGGAGAAGTTTTTTCCACACTGGGTGCAGTGGAAACGTTTTTCCCCTGTATGGACACTCTGATGCACTTTCAGGTTGCTGGAATGAGAGAACTGTTTTCCGCATTGAGCGCATCTGAAAGGTTTCTCCCCTGTGTGTACTCTTTGGTGCCGCTTCAGGCCGCACAGCTGGCTGAACTGCTTCCCACACAGGGCGCACTCGTACGGTTTCTCCCCCCGTGTGAACCCTCTGGTGCATCTTGAGCTGGCACAGGTGAGGGTACTCCCTCCCACAGAAGGTGCACCTGTAGGACTTCTCCCTCTCCCCTCTGTCCTGATGAGTCCCAGTCCCGTCGCCGAGGTGGGTGTCGGGGGCGCTCCCAGGGAAATCCACCCAGGTGGTACTGCAGCTCCCCGGTTCCCTCGTCCAATGGAGCAGTGGCGGTGGTTGCGGGGTTCTGAAAGGTGCCGAGGCGGTTGTTGAATGCGCCGTCCAAGCCGATGGTGTAGAAGTGATTGTCAGATGAGTTCTGTCTCGCTGCTGGCTGGACACCTCGGTGAGGATGATGAAGATGATAAGTGTTACTCGAATGTCCTCCAAGAAGCATGGCATCTGCTTCACTATGCCCTCCTTGATGACGCCTGGGTTCCATGATGTCACCTTGTCTCCAGGACGAGGGCGTGCCATCCCCATATTCCCCCTCGTCAACATGGAGGGGGTCAATAACTATGACCTCAGACTTGACCTCTGAACTGCCCTGAGAATTCTCCTGTTCACCCCTCACCATCTGAGGAAGTGGGGGAATAGGGTTCACCTTTTTGAGAGGCGAGGGGCTTTCTAAGACTGTCTCGGCAGCATAACTAGAACAAGACGGCCGATCATTCGCTATATCACTGCCTCTTCGCTTACGGGAGTTTACAGGCAGATCGGTTGGTCTCTCGCGGTTTAGGCTGCGCTGCTGTTTAGCAACAGGTCCTGGACCTGTGAGTTGGAACACCTGGCTCAGGCTCTCAGGCTCTGGGTCTGACTTGAAAACATCGTCTGATCTGTTGACAGTCACTATGCTCTGTTTGGTTCTGAGCTGCTCAGTGAGCTCTGTTTGGTCCGTGTCTAGAGAGGTCGGTGTGTTTGGGTCTGTCATTCTGTGGCCACTATCAGTGCCTGAAGAGACAACAAAAGCATGATGGTCATATGCAGTCAAATAAAACAATGAGGTTGTCAATTATTATGTCATTTTTCATTACAGCAATCCATAAATCATTACCTGGGATCTCCCTCAGACCCTCTTCTTTCTTCCATGGCTGGAGGTCTCTCTCCCCTTCCACAGTAGATTTGGCCTGAAAAGAGGAGGGAGGAATTAAGTAGACAGACATGAGCTCTACAAAGCTCTCAAACAAATGCAGGTCTATTATAACTCAGATATTACTAGGCTATAATATTGATCTAATGGCTTGAATTAAGATGTTAATTTACTGATTCAACTCATGGACACAGAAAATCTGAAGCTTCTCTGTCCTCAAAACATTTGAAACTAAAATTGGGACTGCAATAATTTCCTGTACCCTTGAAAGGAAAACATAATTTGCTGCCAACTGACTGATTTCATTAGTAAGCAATGTGAGAATACACTATGTAGGGTCAATGTGAGAATATATATGTTGGGTCATTGTGAGAATATATATGTTAGGGTCAACGTGAGAATATCTATTTAGGGTCAACGTGAGAATATATATTTAGGGTCAACGTGAGAATATATATTTAGGGTCAACGTGAGAATATATATTTAGGGTCAACGTGAGAATATATATTTAGGGTCAACGTGAGAATATATATTTAGGGTCAACGTGAGAATATATATTTAGGGTCAACGTGAGAATATATATTTAGGGTCAACGTGAGAATATATATTTAGGGTCAACGTGAGAATATATATTTAGGGTCAATGTGAGAATATTTATGTAGGGTCAATGTGAGAATATATATTTTAGGGTCAATGTGAGTTTATTAGGTACACCACCCCCTTCACAAAAATGGTTCGCTCCTACAGACAGTGAGTCTGGTGGCCCTGGCTTGCTGAATAAAGCAGGCAAACAGGCATCAAAGCATTCAGTTACTGTTTGATTCAACGCTAGAATGGGTAAAACAAGCGACCTAAGAAACTTTGAGCATGGTATGATTGTCAGTGTCGGGTGAGGGGCCTCCTGAGTGACACAGCGGTCTAAGTCACTGCTTCACAGTGCTTGAGGCATCACTAAAGACCCGGGTTCGATCCCAGGCTGTGTCATAACCGTCCGTGTCCGGGAGTCACAGGGCGGCGCACAATTGGCCTAATGCCGCCCGAGTTAGAGGAGGGTCTGGCTGGGGGGGCTTTACTTGGCTCATTGCGCTCTAGCGACTCCTTGTGGCGAGCCCGGCGCCTGCAGGCTGACTTCGGTGTTTCCTCAGACACATTGGTTTGGGAGGACGCATGACTCGACTTTCGCCTCTCCCGAGCCCGTTAGGGAGTTGCAGCGATGAGACAAGATCGCAATTGGATATCACAAAATTGGGTAGAAAAAGTGGGTAAAAAATTTAAATAAATAAGAAGCACCATAATTCTTTGAAAAATATTTATTTATTGAGGGAAGTATAGGATTTAATGAACAGATTGGTACAAAAGGACAGTTTTTCACACTCACAGTACAAATGCAGAATCTGCTATGTTGTGAGGCACGCAGTATTCTTATGAGAAAACAACCACTAACAACATTAAAAGTGATTGTGAGTGATGCTGTTGGCCTTGAAGGAGCCAAGGAACTAAGAAAACTTAACAGTTTATGCCGATAATGTAAACATTTGTATTGTAAACCAGCCTTGTCTCATAGACTAGATGTCTATATTACATCAAAATCTGTGACCCTCAAATGAATATATGTTACGTTTGGTACAGTTACATAAGAAAAAAGGTTCCTTAAGACAAAAATGAAAGGAGTGTGGTTGGTCGGCGTGGATGGGTGGGTGAACAACGCAAAAGTCTAGCAACCGAAAGGTTGAGTGTTCAAATCTCATTATGGACAACTTTAGCTACTTTGCATTTTAGCTAACCCTTCCCCTAACCATAACCCTTTAAACTAACTCATAACCTTAACCCAGCTATCTAATCACCTAGCTAACGTTAGCCAACACAAATTGTAATTCGTAACATGTCATACGTTTTGCAAATTTGTAGCGCTCTGCAAGAGCCGACTAGGTAAAAAATCTGTCGACGTGCCCTTGAACAAGGCACTTAAGCCTAATTGCTCCTGTAAGTCGCTCTGGATAAGAGCGTCTGATAAATTACTAAAATGTAACAAATGCTAAAAACATTTTTTTAACATGCAATAGATAGACTAAGGAAAACATATGACAACGTTTGAACTCATGATATTGCTATAACAGCCTTTTTCAATAGGAATTTCTTGCTTCTGTGTCAGTTCTCAATGATGAAGCTTCTGATGTCTTTTCAGATTGCTGGAGTGGGAGAACCTGCGTCCGCAATGTGCACAACTGAAGGGCTTCTCCCCAGTGTGGACGTTCAGGTGCATTTGGAGCTGCCTGGTGCACACAAAGCTCTTCTCACACAAGGTGCAGGCGAACCCCCGCTTCCTGGTGTGGACAACAGCATGCTGCCGCAAGCCGCTCTCATGGACAAACTACTTATGGCAGTTCGGGCAACTGTACGGTTGTTATACGGTGCATAGTCTACCGTGTGTGGTGAGATTAATCAAGTGAGAGGAAATTGTCGTGCTTGGTCTAAAATACCAACAGGAAGTGAGGTATGAACTGGTTGTTGAGCTCCTCTTCCTGGTATTTCAGAGTGTCTATGGAGGCTTGTCAACGAACACCAAACTAGCTCTGTTGGCCTCACCAACATTTCCTGTGTCAAGATGCATGCATGTATTTATCTCTGAGGACCGAAAGCTGGGTGAAACCAATTGCGTCATGTTGTCTCTCATCGATTTGTGGTGATTCATTGGTGCGTTTCTGTTAAACACTCCCACTCCCTGCTTATTTCCAGTCCCATTGTCCTGTGGTTTAGTAGCTGTACCCACCTGACCCCACTCTAAATCTCTATCTACCTGCTGCACACTGGATACAGAGTCAATCACTATCACATGTTCTGATGAAGAATGGAATGACTTGGGGGTAAACCTGTGGTTTTCTAACCCTACACTTCTCATTTCTATGTCTGAGCTATTCTGTGTTTCTGGGCCCACTGGGCCATTCCCTAGGTCCATTACTTTAGTGTGAGCAGCAGAGGTGCCATCATCAGCCGCTACTACTTCTCTCCACACCTGGTTTAAAGAACCTCTTAAGAAATTGAGGTCCCTGTTCATGTCACACTTAGTGTCCAGACTCTGCCTCTCTGCTCTGGGTTTAAGTCCTGTAAACTGCCCTGGTCCCTGGTTCACAATCCCTGTTTCTGATTGAAGGAAGATGAGGTCAGATCCACTGACCTCCATAGCAGTGTGGATGCTGTTGTTGCCTCTGGGGCCACTGAGCTGGAAGGCGGGGTCCTCTGTGGTGGCTGCAGCCGGTTGGGTGGTTAGTTCTCTGCTGCCCTCCACTGTTCTAGCTGGGTGGCTGATCCTAGAGTCCTGGTCATCTGCTTCTCCCTCCACCTTGATGATCAGCAGGTCTGGTTCCCCTTCCTCTGTCTCTGCTGACTGCTGATGGGGTTAAGTGGGAGAGATGAGTGAGTGAGACACAGCATACACTATCTACTGAATGGAGATATGGGCATGACATGGGATATAGTGAAATTCATAGTAGTTGTCTTGTTGTTATTGTGTTCTAATCAGTGGTGTAGTGGAGGGTAAACTCCACTGTCTGTATTTTGCGTGAGCGTTTACAAACAGTTTGTGCAAAAATGCATTGAAAGTATAGAGAGTATTACTTTACTAACTGCAAACATCTCTGGTTATAATGTGCTGACATACACATCTATACAGACATAACCTCATCCCCAGGCAGAAGGAAGTGTCTGGTGTCCGAGACTAAAACAGATATAAGTCTGTGACAGTCTAAAATCGTCTATTAAAATTGGAACTTACCTCATCACTTATAGCATCCATATGCTTTGATGGAGAGACATCGTCTTGGTCCACGTCTATGGGCTGTCTGTCTCTTGGTATGCTGCTGTTCCCAAAACTCTTGTTGGAAAGTCTGTTTCTGCTTTGCCAAGTAGGTCCTGGAAATAAAATAATAATAATTAGATCTACATGGCCAAAAGAATGTGGACACCTGCTCGTCAAAACTCTCATTCAAAAATCATGTGCATTAATATGGAGTTTGGTACCCCCTTTGCTGCTATAACATTCTCCACTCTTCTGGGGAAGCTTTCCACTGGATGTTGGAACATTGCTGCAGGGATTTGCTTTAAGTCGGGAACTGAAGTTGGGCGATTAGGACTGGCTCACAGTCAGCGTTCCAATTCATCCCAAAGGTGTTCGATGGGGTTGAGGTCAGGGCTCTGTGCAGGCCAGTCAAGTTCTTCCACACAGATCTCAACAAACCATTTCTGTATGGACTTTGCTTTGTGTAAGGGGGAATTGTCAAGCTGAAACAGGAAAGGGCATTCCCAAAACTTTTGCCAGAAAGTTGGAATCACAGAATTGTCTAGAACGTAGTTGTATGCTGAAGTGTTAAGATTTCCCTTCACTGTAACTAAGGGGCCTCGCCAAAACCAGTCCCAGACCACTATTCTTCCTCCACCAAACTTTACAGTTGGCACTATGCATTGGGGCAGGTAGCGTTCTCCTGGCATCCGCCAAACCCAGATTCGCCCGTGGGACTGCTCGATGGTGAATAGTGTTTCACCACTCCAGAGAACGCGTTTCCTCTGCTTCAGAGTCTAATGGCAACAAGCTTAAAACCACTCCAGCCGATGCGCTTGGTATTGCACATGGTGATCTTAGGCTTCTGTGCGGCTGCTCGGGCCATGTAAACCCATTTCATGAAGCTCCCGACGAACAGTTTTGTGCTGATGTATTGTCCAGAGGCAGTTTGGAACTCAGCAGTGAGTGTTGCAACCGAGGACAGACCATTTTTTATGTGCTTCAGCACTCTGTGTTCCCGTTCTTTGACCTTGTGTGGCCTACCACTTCACGGCTGAGCCGTTGTTACTCCTACACGTTTCCACTTTGCAATAACAGCACCTACAGATGACCGGTGCAGGTCTGGCAGTGCAGAGATTTGACAAATTAAGTTGTTGCCAAGGTGGTATCCTATGGAGGTGCCACATTGAAAGTCACCGAGCTTTTCAGTACGGGCCATTCTACTACCAATGTTTGTCTATGGAGATTGCAATGGCTGTGTGCTCGATTTTATACATCTGTCAGCAACGGTGTGGCTGAAATTGCCGAATCCAATCATTTGAAGGAGTGTCCACATACCTTTATATATATAGTATATGACAGTTTAATCAATTATGATCACTTTCTATATGCTCCCATCCATCAATGGTCTTTTTTACAAAGAACATGGCAAGCATAATACGTTCATGACGTGTGTAATGTGTATATAGAGCTAGAGGGATCCTAGTTGTATTGACAGTACAAAGTAAGCATGAGACGTCATATATGGAATGTCAATAATACAGCTGGGCGCTAAATGTATTGACATTACATAAATCATGGAAGTATTATGCTTGCTTTGAACTTTGTAAAACACAATTGATGGTTGGGGTCAAATTGAAGATTGATGTAATTTAGTCTATGTGCACTGTCAAATTCATCATCATCACCAACCTGTCGTTGCAGTCTCTCGATGGTTGTGTCTGTTTAGGAGGCGTATTCCATGGAAGCGATTGTGGACGGACCCCTCTGAAAACTTTCTCTCAGCCCGAAACCTCGCGATCTGAAGTTCCATCAATTTCATATTTCTCCGGAGAAATTCATTCTCCTTGTGGCTTTGGGACATCTCCAGGTGTACAACAGCATAGCCATCGTCAACAACTTTGCAGATTTCGGCTACAGCCGCGTTGGCAAGCACCTCCATGATTGAGGCTATCTGCGCCTGGAACTCGACCACGGAACCCGACATTGTCCCCCGACGCTTTTGGTCCCTTTTCAATATGAAAACAGTCTTTATGTTTTGTATATTATGACGATATATAGTTATCTAGCAATCTAGTAAAACAAATACAATCATATCAGAAGCTAAACATCGACAGATAGCGTTTGTTTGTAGCTAGCTTTATTTTCCTCGTCACAGTAATGTAATCATATGCTGGGCTGTATCATTTAAAGTTTAACACCGCCACCTACCGTACAGGAGTGCTACAACAATGTTGTACCTACGAAAGAAACATGCTATTTCGTGTAAACATTTCATGATTTTTCATGATTTTTAAATTGTATTACTGTACTTTGGTTCACCACTGCACCAATACAAATAATAAGGATGTTTAAAATCTTCACCTGTAATAACTTATACATTATCAATCCACTTCGGACCAAGCATCAAGCCAGTTGAACTGAAAACTCAACCACTACACACAGAGGGTCATGTTCAATGTGGAAACCTTCCAAACTGTTAACACATGGACCCAGTTTTTATATGAGAAGTGTGGAGTTTTTTCCCTTACAACCAGGGCCAGGAGTTTTTTCACACCACGTGCCTATTATTACGCCAAGCGGAGATGTGTGAATTTGCCCCTAGATGCTGATCTTAGGTCAGTTATTATTTTATTTTCCACAACCAGTCAAGGTTAGGATTGGGAGAGAGGAAGCATATCCTAGATCTGTGCCTTGGGGAAACTTCACCCTGGAACACTCAGGGCAGCCCAACGTCAGGTGACCTGCCACCAGTGTGGACGAGGAGGTGCTTCTTCATGTTGCCGGACTGGGTGAAGTACTTCCCACAGTAGACGCATTGAAATGGTTTCTCTCCGGTGTGCACCGTCTCATGCATCTTCAGCTGGTGGCTGTGGGAGGAGCCCTTGAAGCAGTGGCTGCACCGGAGCTGCCTCTTGGCTGACATTAGCTGTTGCAGCTGCTTTCCTATACATTTCGATGAAGAAGTGGAGCCTGTTGAAATTCGGGAAGGGGGCTTGCTTCCCTCTTTAGGGAACCTGTTAGAGAGTAACCCTTGGGGATGAAAAAGCGGTTTCGGGTGGACAGTCCATTGAAATCTAGCAATTTGGACCAGTTCTCCCTCGCTCTGTGTTTTGAGAGTCAGGGGGACACTTCTTTGTCTGTCCAGACTCCTTTTTGACTGTAGATTTGGCCTGAAAAGAGCAGGGAGGAATTAACTCGACGGGCATGAGCTCTACAAAACTCTCCAAACAAATACAGGTGTATTATAACTCAGCTATTACTAAATCAAATCAAATTGTATTGGTTACATGCTTCAAATAGAACAGGTGAAGATCTTACGGTGAAATGCTTATTTGAGCCCATTCCCAACAGTACAGTTAAAAATACAAATATTTGCAAAATAAAAAAGTAAATAGTAACACAATTAAAACAATAACGAGGCTATATACAAGGAGTACCAGTACCGATTCAATGTTCCTGGGTTCGAGGTTGTTGAGGTAATACATTATAGTATGTACTTGTGGGTAGGGGTAAAAGTGACTAGGCTACATTATTGATCAAATGGATTGAATGAAGTTGCTCCTTTACTGACTCAACTCATGGACAAAGAAAATCTGAAGCTTCTCTGTCCTCAAAACATTTAAAACTAATATTGGTCTGCAGTAATTCCCTGTATCTTTAATAGGAAAATGTCCTTTCCTTCCAACTCCCTGATTTAATTTGGACGCAATGTGAGAATATACAGGTAACTGTCAAAATAAAGGAAACACCAACAAAGTTTCTTAATAGGGTGTTGGCCACCACAAGCTGCAAGAACAGCTTCAATGCACCTCGACATAGATTCTACTGGAACTCTACTGGAGGGATGCCACATTTCTTACTCGAGAAATTCCATCAATTTGGTGTTGTTGATGGTGGTGGAAAACGCTCCAGAATCTCCCATAATTGGCTTTCGTGAACTAACACTCGCTCTTCCCTTTTCCCCTCCTACTAGCCCTGACTCTGATCGCTAAAACATTTTAAAAATTTACTTTGTCTGTGATATGATAGGTTGTCCGACCTAGCTATCTAATTTTATTGGTCACATACACATATTGAGCAGATGTTATTGCGGATGTAATGAAATGCTTGTGTTCCTAGCTCCAACAGTTCAGTAGTATCTAACAATTCACAACAATACACACTAATCTAAAAGTAAAATAATGGAATTAAGGAATATTAGGACGAGCAATGTCAGAGTGGCATTGACTAAAATACAGTAGAATACATTATATACATATGCAGTATGTAAACATTAATAATGGAACACTGGTCACTTTGATTCCATGTCTATGTACATGTAGCCTCTAAGGGGCAGGGTTGAGTAACCGGGTGGTAGCTGGCTAGTGATGACTATTTAACAATCTGATGGACTTGAGATAGCTGTTTTTCGGTCTCTCGTTCCCAGCTTTGATGCACCTGTACTGACCTCGCCTTCTGGATGATAGCGGGGTGAACAGGCCCTGCCTCGGGTGGTTGATGCCCTTGATATTTTTGGCCTTTCTGTGACATCAGGTGATGTAGGTGTCCTGGAGGGCAGGCTGTGTGCCCCGAGTGATGCATTGGGCAGACCGCACCACCCTCTGGAGAGCCCTGCGGTTGCGGGCGATGCAGTACCAGGCGGTGACACAGCCCGACAGGATGCTTTCTATTGTGCATCTGTCAAAGTTTGAGGGTTCCAGGTGCCAAGCCAAATTTCTTCAGCCTCCTGAGGTTTAAGAGGCGCTGTTGTGCCTTCTTCACTACACTGTCTGTGTAAGTGGACCATTTCAGATGTCAGTGATGTGTACTCCGAGGAACTTTTCACCTCCTCCACTGCGGTCCCGTCGATGTGGATAGGGGCGTGCTCCCTCTGCTGTCTCCTGAAGTCCACGTTTTGTTGACGTTGAGTAGGAGGTTATCTTCCTGGCACCACTCCACCAGGGCCCCCACCTCCTTCCTGTAGGGTGTCTCGTCATTGTTGGTAATCAGGCCTACTACTGTTGTGTCGTCTGCAAATTTGAAGATTGACTTTCGATGTGGGCGTGGCCATGCAGTCATGGGTGAACAGGGACTACAGGAGGGGGCTGTGCACACACCCTTGTGGGGCCTCTGTGTTGAGGATCAGCGTAGTGGAGGTGTTGTTTCCTACCTCAGGAAGTCCAGGTCCCAGTTGCACAGGGGTGTTCAGGCCCAGGGCCTTGCGCTCAATGATGAGCTTGGGGGGTACTATGGTGTTGAAGGCTGAACTAGTCAATGAAGAACATTCTTACATAGGTATTCCTCTTGTCCGGATAGGGTAGTGTGCAGTCCGATGACTTTGGCGATTGCATTGTCTGTGGATCTATTGGGGCGGTATGCAAATTGAGGTGGGTCTAGGGTGTCAGGTAAGGTGGAGGTGATATGATCCTTAACTAGCCTCTCAAAGCACTTCATGATGACAAAATGAGTACTATGGGGCACTAGTCTTTTAGTTCAGGTAGTCATTTATTAAGTCACTCTGGATAAGAGCATGTGCCTTTTGGTATTAAGGGACCTAACGTGCCTGGAAAATATTCCCCACACCCTTACACGACCAGCCTGTGCCGTTGACACCAGGCATGATGGGGCCATGGCCTCATGCTGTTTACACCAAATCCTGACTCTTCCATTAGCATGACGCAACAGGAACCAGGATTCGTCACCCAGGCGATGTTTTTCCACTCCTCAATTGTCCAGCGTTGGTGATGGCGTTGCCCACTGGAGCCGCTTCTGCTGGTTTTTAGTTGATAGGAGTGGAACCTGGTGTGGTCGTCTGCTGCAACAACCCATCCGTTACAACTCCTTGTATATAACCTCATTATTGTCATTTTATTGAGTTACAATTTACTATTTTTATTTGGTAAACTTTTCTTACTTTTTAACTGGATCGTTGGGAAAGGGATCGTATTTCACGGTAAAGTCTACAACTGTTGTATTCGGCGCATGTGAAAAATACAATTTGATTTGAATACACAGTAGACACTGAGCAAAAATAAAACGCAACATGCAACAATTGAGTTACAGTTCAAATAAGGAAATCATTAAATTAAAATTTGGCCCTAATATATGGATATGCATCTGTTGGTTACAGACACTGTACCTTAAAAAATATGTAGAGGCGTGGATCAGAAAACCAGTCAGTATCTGGTGTGACATTTCATTCACATAGTTGATCAGGCTGTTGATTGTGGCCTGTGGAATGTTGTCCCACTCCTCTTCAAGTTGCTGGATATTGGAGGGAACAGGAACACGCTGTCGTACATGTCGATCCATCCCAAACATGCTTGCGAGTATGCAGGCTACGGAAGAACAGACATTTTCAGCTTTCAGGAATTGTATACAGATCCTTGTGACATGGGGCCATGCATTATCATGCTGAAAGACGAGGTGATGGAGGTGGGTCTCAGGATCTCGTCACGGTATCTCTGTGCATTCAAATTGCCATCGACAAAAAAATCTATTGTGTAATGATCATGATGTATAATCAGCTTCTTGATATGTCACACCTGTCAGGTAGATGGATTATCTTGGCAAAAGAGAAATGCTCATTAACAGGGATGTAAACATTTCTACACAACATTTGAGAGAGAGAAGCATTTTGTGCATATGGAACATTTCTGGCATCTTTTATTTCAGTTCATGAAACATGGGACCAATACTTTACATGTTGCCTTTTTTTCTCTGTATATTTTAGGGTCAATGTGAGAATATTATTTATTGATTATATTATAGGAATTGATCAAAAAAAACTGCAGGGGGGTCTGCAAAAAAAAAAATAATAATTATATATACACACATGTAAAAAGTGGAGAAAAGTGTATTTACAATGTTTATGAATATCATTTGCAAAAACAGAATAAACACATTTTGAATTAGAAGAGATAATATTTTATTTCTAAAGATGTCAACACATTTCCTAATATTGGGTAAATTACACTCACTGGAGCCAATTACACTCACTGGAGCCAATTACACTCACTGGAGCCAATTACACTCACTGGAGCCAATTACACTCACTGGAGCCAATTACACTCACTGGAGCCAATTACACTCACTGGAGCCAATTACACTCACTGGAGCCAATTACACTCACTGGAGCCAATTACACTCACTGGAGCCAATTACACTCACTGGAGCCAATTACACTCACTGGAGCCAATTACACTCACTGGAGCCAATTACACTGGCGTGTGTGGCATAGGCTTTGAAAAAGCACCTGTGAATAGGCTACCAGTGTGGCAAGTGCCACTGACTGCTAGTAAGTTCTTTACTTGAACATACATTTATGTCAACACATGGCTAACCTTTGTTTAAAATCAGCTAAATAGCTGCACTTAGCAGAAATGTGTTTGGAGTTAACTTTCTAGCCAGTAGGCCATGTTAGAGTTTAAACTTCTTCAAATTATAAAATGTGGTTGTCAAAATACTGAATCTAGAAAAAATAAAATAAAAAGTTTACCATTTCTCCTTGCCATTATCATTCAAGATGTCATTTTTTTGGCTAACATATGATCGGTTGCCTGGGAGGCGGTCCCTGGGCAAGAAGAGAAGGTTGAAGTGTATACAGATAATGTAAAATATGAACCACGTGGTGTATTATAAAACATAAGAGACCTGGGATAACATCCTGAAGACATACAGTGGATTGGGAAAGTCTTCCCTTCGCTTTTTCCACATTTTGTTTCGTTACAGCCTTACTCTAAAACTGATGACAAGCTCTTTTTCTCGTCAATCTACACACACACACACAACTCCATAATGACAAAGACATTTTTACAAATGTATACAAATAAAACGGAAATAACTTATTAACATACAGTACCAGTCAAAAGTTTGGACACACCTATTCATTCCCGATGGGGAATCCTGAGTGGTGCAGCAGTCTAAGGCACTGCATCTCAGTGCTAGACACATCATTACAGACTCTGGTTTGATTCCAGGCTGTATCACAACCGGACGTGATTGGGAGTCCCATAAGCGGGGCACAATTAGCCCAGCGTTGTCTGGGTTAGGGGTAAAATTTGTTCTTAACTGACTTGCCTAGTTAAATAAATAAAAGCAAAATTACAGGGTTTTTCTTTATTTGTTCTATTTTCTACATTGTAAAATAATAGTGAAGACATCAAAACTATGAAATAACGCATATGGAATCATGTAGTAACCAAAAAAAGTGTTAAACAATTCAAAATATATTTTATGTGAGATTCTTCAAAGTAGCCACCCTTTGCCTTGATGACAGCTTTGCACATGCTTGACATTCTTTCAACCAGCTTCATGAGGTAGTCACCTGGAATGCATTTCAATTAACAGGTGTGTTTTGTTCAATTATTTGGTGGAATTTCTTTCCTTCTTAATGCGTTTGAGCCAATCACTTGTGTTGTAACAAGGTAGGGGTGGTATACAGAAGATAGCCCTATTTGGTAAAATACCAAGTCCATATTATGGCAAGAACAGCTCAAATAAGCAAAGAGAAACAACAGTCCATTACAGATGAAAGTCAGTGAATTCGTAAAACTTCAAGAACTTTTAAAGTTTCTTCAAGTGCAGTGGAAAAACCATCAAGCGTAATGATGAAACTGTCTCTCAAGAGGAACGCCACAGGAAAGGAAGACCCGGAGTTACCTCTGCTGCAGAGGATAAGTTCATTAGAGTTACCAGCCTCAGAAATTGCAGCCCAAATAAATGCTTCACAGAATTCAAGTAACAGACACATCTCAACATCAACTGTTCAGAGGAGACTGCGTGAATCAGACCTTCATGGTCGAATTGCTGCAAAGAAGCCACTACTAATGGACACTAATAATAAGAAGACTTGCTTGGACGAGAAACATGAGCAATGGATATTAGACGGATGGAAATCTGCTCTTTGGTCTGATGAGTCCAAATTTGATGATCCTCACTTCCATGGTTCCCACCGTGAAGCTTGGAGGAGGTGGTGTGATGGTGCTTTGCTGGTGACACAGTCTGTGATTTATTTAGAATTCAAGGCACACTTAATGAGCATAGCTACCACAGCATTCTGCAGCGATACGCCATGCCATCTGGCCTGCACTTAGTGGGACTAATCATTTGTTTTTCAACAGGACAATGACCCAACACACCTCCAGGCTGTGTAAGGGCCATTTGATCATGGAGAGTGATGTAGTGCTGCATTAGATGACCTGGCCCCCATAATCCCGACCTCAACCCAATAAAGATGGTTTGGGGTGAGTTGGACTGCAGAGTGAAGTGAAAGCAGCCAACAAGTGCTCAGCATATGTGGGAACTCCTTCAAGACTGTTGAAAAAGCATTCCAGGTGAAGCTGTTTGAGAGAATGCCACATGGTGGCTACTTTGAAGAATCTCAAATATAAAATAGTTGTTTAACACTTTTTTTTGGTTGTTTGCACTATTATTCTACAATGTAGAAAAAAGTAAAAATAAAGAAAAACCCTTGAATGAGTAGGTGTCCAAACTTTTGACTGGTACTGTAAGTATTTAGACCTTTTGCTATGAGACTCGAAATTGAGCTCAGGTGCATCCTGTTTCCATTGATCATCCTTGAGATGTTTCTATAACTTGATTGGAGTCCATCTGTGGTAAATTCAATTTCTTGGACATGATTTGGAAAGGCACACACCTGTCTGTATAAAAGGTCACACAGTTCACAGTGAATGTCAGAGCAAAAACCAAGCCATAACGTTGAAGGAATTGTCCGTAGACCTCAGAGAAAGGTTTGTGTTGAGGCACAAATCTGGGGAAGGCTACCAAAACAATTCTGCAGCATTGAAGGTCCCCAAGAACACAGTGGCCTCCATCATTCTTAAATGGAAGAAGTTGGAAGCACCAAGAGTCTTCCTAGAGCTGGCCGCCCCATGTCAAATTGAGAAATTGGGGGAAAAGGACCTTGGTCAGGGAGGGGACCAACAACCCGATGTTCACTCTGAAAGAGCTCCAGAGTTCCTCGGTGGAGATGGGAGAACTTTCCCGAAGGACAACCATCTTTTCAGCACTCCACCAATCAGGCTTTTTATGGTAGAGTGGCCAGATGGAAGCCACTCAGTAAAAAGGCACATGACAGCCCGGTTGGAGTTTGCCAAAACGCAACTAATGAACTCTCAGACCATGAGAAACAAGATTCTCTGGTCTGATGAAACCAAAATTGAACTCTTTGGACTGAATGCCAAGCATCCCATCTGGAGGAAACCAGGCACTGCTCATCACTATGGGAAAGCATGTTGGTGGAAGCATCATGCTGTGGGGATGTTTTTCAGTGGCAGTGACAAGGAGACTAGTCAGGGTTGAGGGAAAGATGAACAGAGCGAAGTACAGAGAGATCCTTGATGAAAACCTGCTCCAGAGTGCTCAGGACATGACTGGGGCGAAGGTTCACCTTCCAACAGGACAATGACACTAAGCACACAGCCAAGACAACACAGGAGTGGCTTCGGGACAAGTCTCAATGTCCTTGAGTAGCCCAGCCAGAGCTGGGCGACACTCCCCATCCAACTTGACAGAGCTTGAGAGGGTCTGCAGAGAAGAATGGGAGAAACTCCCCGAGTTTGTAGCGTCATACCCAAGAATACTTAAGACTGTAATTGCTGCCAAAGATGCATCAACAAAGTACAGACGGTCTGAATACTTATGTAAATGTAATATTTCCAGTTGTATTTATTTATATATATATATATATGACTGACCTCCATATATATATATATATATATATATACACACACAAAAATGTATAACCTGTTTTGTATTGTCATTATGGGGTAGTGTGTATAGATTGACTACTTCCCAAATGCACTGTAGAACAAATCAAGTTTGAACTCATGATATTGCTAGAACAGCTTTTTTCAATAGGAATCTCTTGCTTCTGTCCAATTTCTCAATGATGAAGCTTCTGATGTCTTTTCAGATTGCTGGAGTGGGAAAACCTGCGCCCACAATGTGCACAACTGAAGGGCTTCTCCCCAGTGTGGACGTTCAGGTGCATTTGGAGATCGGTGCGGGACATAAAGCTCTTCTCACACAAGTTGCAGGCGAACGCCCGCTTTCTGTTGTGGACGACCACATGCTGCCGCAAGTCACTCTCGTGGACAAACTTCTTATGGCAGCTCAGGCAACCGTACAATCGCTCTATGGTGTCCGGTCTAACGTGTGTGGCAAGATTACTCGAGTGAGACGAAGTTGTGGCGCTTTGTCTAAAATGGCCGACCGGAAGTGAGGTATGAGCTGGTTGTTGAACTCCTCTTCCTGGTATTTCAAAGTGGAGGCTTGCCATCGTAGGTGCGTTCCTCTCAAACACTCCCTCTCCCTGCGTATTTCCAGTCCCATTGACCTGACCCCACTCAAATTCTCTATCTACCTGCTGTCCACTGGATACAGAGTCAATCACTATCACATGTTCTGATGAAGAATGGAATGACTTGGGGGAAAACCTGTGGTTTTCTAACCCTACACTTCTCATTTCTATGTCTGAGCTATTCTGTGGTTCTAGGCCCACTGGGCCACTCCCTAGGTCCATTACTTTAGTGTGAGCAGCTGATGCTCCATTATCAGTTGCTACTACATCTCTGCACACCTGGTTTAAAGAATCTCTTAGGAGATTGAGGCCCCCGTACATGTCACACTTATTGTCCAGACTCGGTCTCTCTGCTCTGGGTTCAAATCCTGTGTACTGCTGGAGTCCCTGGTTCACATTCCCTGTTTCTGATTGGAAGACGACGTCAGATCCACTGACCTCCATAGCGATGTTGTTGTAATTGTTGTTGCCTTTGGGGCCACTGGACTGGAAGGCGGAGTCCTCTGTGGTGGCTGCAGCTGGTTGGGTGGTTAGTTCTCTGCTGCCCTCCACTGTTCTGGCTGGGTGGCTGAACCTAGAGTCCTGGTCATCTGCTTCTCCCTCCACCTTGATGATCAGCAGGTCTGGTTGCCCTTCCTCTGTCTCTGCTGACTGCTGATGGGGTTAAGTGGGAGAGATGAGTGAGTGAGACAGAGCATACACTATCTACTGAATGGAGATATGGGCATGACATGGGATTTTGGGAAATTCATAGTAGTTGTCTTGTTGTTATTGTGTTGTAATAAGTGCTGTAGTGGAGGGTAAACTCCACCTTTTGTATGTTGCACAAAAACCTTCATAAAGACATTGGACAGAAATAAATGATTCCATTAATACAAATATAACTGCACATATATCTTAAGACTGTTTTCATTAATTTTATTATATGCTCTTAAATCCCATTCAAAAACAGCAAGGGACGTGATCCAGGAAGTAGGCAGGACTTTCATAGCGTATTGCTATTACCTAACTGACATAATGCTAATCCATAGCTTTTTTTACATAGGAATCTCTTGATTCTGTGTCGCTTCTCAATGATGAAGCTTCTGATGTCGATTCAGATTGCTGGAGTGGGAGAACCTGCGCCCGCACTGTGCACAACTGAAGGGCTTCTCCCCAGTGTGGACGTTCTGGTGAACTTGGAGATGGCTGGCGCACACAAAGCTCTTCTCACACAAGGTGCAGGAGAACGTCCTCTTCCTGGTGTGGATGACTGCATGCCGCCGCAAGTCACTCTCTTGGACAAACGTCTTATGGCAGCTCGGGCAACCGTACGGTCGTTCTACAGTGCCAGGTGAAACATCTGTGGCGAGATTACTGGAGTGAGAGGAAGTTGTGGCGCTTGGTCTAAAATGGCAGACAGGAAGTGAGGTATGAGCTGGTTGTTGAACTCTTATTCCTGGTATTTCAGAGTGTCTCTGGAGGCTTGCCAACGAACACCAACTTTCTTTGTTGGCCTCACCTGTGCCAAGATGCATTTCTGTATTTATCTCTGAGGGCCGGAAGCCGGGTGAAACAAATTGTGTCATGTTGTCTCTCATCGAATCGTGGTGATTCATTGGTGAGTTTCTGTTAAACACTCCCACTCCCTGCTTATTTCCAGTCCCATTGTCCTGTGGTGTAGTAGCTGTACCCACCTGACCCCACTCTAAATCTCTATCTACCTGCTGCCCACTGGATACAGAGTCAATCACTATCACATGTTCTGGTGAAGAATGGAATGACTTGGGGGAAAACCTGTGGTTTTCTAACCCTACACTTCTCATTTCCATGGTTGAGCTAGTCTGTGTTTCTGGGTCCACTGAGCCACTCCCTAGGTCCATTACTTTAGTGTGAGCAGCAGAGGCGCCATCATCCGTCCCTACTACCTCTCTCCACACCTGGTTTAAAGAATCTCTTAGGAGATCGAGGCCCCCGTACATGTCACACTTAGTGTCCAGACTCTGCCTCTCTGCTTTGGGTTCAAATCCTGTGTACTGCTGAGGTCCCTGGTACACATTCCCTGTTTCTGATTGGAGGAGGACGGCGTCAGATCCACTGACCTCCATAGCGTTGTTGTTGTAGTTGTTGCCTCTGGGGCCACTGAGCTGGAAGGCGGGATCCTTGCTGGTCGCTGCAGCCGGTTGGGTGGTTAGTTCTCTGCTGCCCTCCACTGTTCTGGCCGGGTGGCTGGACCTAGATTTCTGGTCGTCGTCGACTCCTTCATCCTTGATGATCAGCAGGTCTGGTTGCCCTTCCTCTGTCTCTGCTGACTGCTGATGGGGTTAAGTGGGAGAGATGAGTGAGTGAGAGAATGGAGATATGGGCATGACATGGGATTTAGTGAAAACCATAGTAGTTGCCTTGTTATTGTGTTAGAATGTGCTGACATACACAGCTATACAGACATGACCTCATTCCCAGGCAAAGCGTTCTGGTGTCCGAGACTAAAATAGACATTAGTCTGTGACAGTCTAAAATCGTCTGTTAAAATTGGAACTTACCTCATCACTTGTAGCATCCATATGCTTTGATGGAGAGACATCGTCTTGGTCCACGTCTATGGGCTGTCTGTCTCTTTGAATGCTGCTGTTCCCAAGACTCCTGTTGGAAAGTCTGGCTCTGCTTTGCCAAGTAGGTCCTGGAAATAAAGGGGGAGGTCAAAATAAATAAATTAATAACTATGATGTTCACAAAATGATGATCATCTTCCATATGACCCCATCCATCAATGGTGTTTTTACAAAGAACAAAGGGAGCATGATACCTGTATGACGTATTATAATGTGTCTATAGAGCTGGAATGATCCTAGCTGTGTTGACAGTACAAAGTAAGCATGGCATACACTGAGTGTACAAAACATTTACAACACCTGCTCTAATGTATTTCTGTGTTCATATTTCAGTACAACATAGGGATTATTTAGACGTTAAGGATAGTGAAAAGAAATCATGCTGTGAGGAACAATAGAGCCACTCTACAAATTAGTACTACCACATACACAGTGGGTGACAATGGGCCTTGTGCGCCTTCAAGAAGGGCTAAGGATTTCTAAAATAAGTATTATAATAATTGTATTATTTTCAATAATGTTGATTATAGGATGTTCTTTGTGTACACGGTCAAATTTATCATCACCAACCTGTCGTTGCCGTCTCACGATGGTTGTGTCTGTTTATGAGGCGTATTCCATGGAAGCGATTGTGGACGGACCCCTCTGAAGACTTTGTTCTCTCTGCTCGAAACCTGGTGATCTGAAGTTCCATCAATTTCATTTTCCTCCGGAGAAATTCGTTCTCCTTGTGGCTTTGGGACATCTTCAGGTGCACAACAGCATAACCATCGTCAACAACTTTGCAGATTTCGGCTACAGCCGCGTTGGCAAGCACCTCCATGATTGAGGCTATCTGCGCCTGGAACTCGACCACGGAACCCGACATTGTCCCCCGACGCTTTTGGCCCCTTTTCAATATTAAAACAGTCTTTGTGTTTTCTATAATATTATAATAATCTACAGGATCTAGTTTGCTATTAAAATAAAGGCAATCCTACCAGAAACGAAACATCGCTAGCTTTGTTTGTAGCCGGTGATTCTTTCCTTTTCATCAATATGCTGGACTGTGCAATTAAAGTTGAACACCGCCACCTACTGTACAGGAGTTCTCCATCACAACAACGTTGTAGCGAAGTAATAAAAAAAACGACCCAACCCGAGCTATTACAAAACATGTTTTTTTTCCACATCTATAATGGCTGTCATTTATTAAAATGGGTGATTGTGTAAAATTATTTTGCTGAAGAAGTGGTTAATTGATAGATATTGTGACAAACGCCCTAAACTAAGAAAAGTGCACAATAATGCCAGGCTGGAAGTGGCATTCCCACATAACCTTATGTAACCCAATATTTGCTGTCTGCCCCACATACACAGGCAAACAGCATCAGGATACCTTAATGTATCTTGGAAATATAGACCTGTAAACACAGAGATACAATAGGTGGAAATATCAACTATAGATATTTACGACGAATGTACACTTTTTGGTAGCTGAATAAGACAACTTTCCAAGTCATTGCTCTCATTCAGCTCTGTTTGGTCCTGCCTGATAAAAATACATAGTTACACGTTGTTGTTGTTGTTGTTGTGGCTATTGTAAATCGGCTCTAAAGAAAACAAGTGGGCTTAGACATCAAAATTAAACATTTTGGGTCCAAGGTTCCTTGAAGGATTTTGTATCTTATGCCCCTACTCATGTAATTAAACCACAGATTATTTTTGGGGGCAACCTAGATTTGACCTCAAATCCAATATGGTGTCCAAAATCCAATATAGGTGCAATAATATAATTTGATGGTGGTTAATGTATGAATTGAGTAAATTAGATCATTTGTTTAGAATCATGTAAAACACTTCTGCCCATAAAGACTGTTTTGGTGTAAATCTATTTGATTCTGATTCCAATATGTCCAACATGATTCACACACCATTGCCTGCTTATAGTGAGGTCCAAAGGTATTTGGACAGTGAACATGTTTTGTTGTTCTTTTGGCTCTGTACTCCAGCACTTTGAATTTGAAATGATACAATGACTAGGAGGTTAAATTACAGACTGTAAACTTTACAGGAAAGATTCATCAATTTTGAATGTTATATTGTTTTTGTGTGAGCGATGCTCTATCGATACCAGGGGTAAGGCGTTTTCATGTGTATAGGAGCTATTGCCGTTCAAGAAGGTAGACATTTGGCCGGTATGATGTACCATTGCGATACAACCACTCTCACTACATTGGAAATTAAGAGAAATACAACTTTTTGATCGCAAAAAATGTCTGGGATTCGTGCCAGATTTCAATACTTGACAATGTAAAGATAGGTTGTCTTCTGGCAAATGAACCATTGATCATATTTGTGCAATATTCCTACCTTCATCAAATGTGTGACTCTCACGGCAGGGTAGCCTAGTGGTTAGAGCGTTGGACTAGTAACCGGAAGGTTGCAAGTTCAAACCCCCAAGCTGACAAGGTACAAATCTGTCGTTCTACCCCTGAACAGGCAGTTAACCCACTGTTCCTAGGCCGTCATTGAAAATAAGAATTTGTTCTTAACTGACTTGCCTGGTTAAATAAAGGTAAAAATTCAAAAACTTGTTGGATGCATTTGCAGGTTGTTTTACAGATTATTTTGTACCCAATAGAAATCAAATCCAATTGTATTTGTCACATGCGCCGAATACAACAGGTGTAGTAAACATTACCGTGAAATCCTTACTTAGAAGCCCTTAACCAACGATGCAGAATTTATTTTAAAGTAAGTAAGAAAATATTTGCACAAAATAAATACATTTTTTTAAAATTAACACAATAAAATAACAATGCTATATACAGTGGGGTACAGGTTAGTCAAGGTAATATGTACATGTAGTTAGGGGTAAAGTGACTATGCATAGATAAACAGCGGGTAGCAGCAGTGTCAAAAAGGGGGTCAATGCAAATTGTCTGGGTAGCCATTTGATGAACAGTTTAGCAGTCTAATGGCTTGAGGGTAGAAGCTGTGAATGGTACATAATGTATTGTGTCATTCTGGAGTCACTTTTATTGCAAATAAGAATAGAATGCGTTTCTAAACACGTCCACATTAATATGGATGCTACCATGATTGCAGATAATCATGAATGAATCGTGAATAATGATGAGTGAGAGTTTGGCATAAAAATCATAAATATGACCAAAGTGCTGGAGTACAGAGCCAAAACGACAACAACAAAATACTTTTGGACCCAACTGTATATCAAATGACAGCGTTTTCACGAATTTGATTATTTACTCTTGAATCCCATAAAAAAAAGCAAGGTACATGATCCAGGACGTAGGCAGGACTTTCACAGCGTGTTATATAAAGCTAGCTATAAAACGAACTGACATAATGCTAATCCATAGCTCTTTTTTTTTTACATAGGAATCTCTTGATTCTGTGTCGCTTCTCAATGATGAAGCTTCTGATGTCTTTTCAGATTGCTGGAGTGGGAGAACCTGCGCCCGCACTGCGCACAACTGAAGGGCTTCTCCCCAGTGTGGACGTTCTGGTGAACTTGGAGCTTGCTGGGGGACACAAAGCTCTTCTCACACAGCATGCAGGCGAACGCTCGCTTCCTGGTGTGGATGGTCATGTGATGCCGTAAGTCGCTTTCGTGGAGAAACTTTTTATTGCAGCTCGGGCAACCGTACGGTCGTTCTACAGTGCCAGGTCTAAAGTGTGAGGCGAAATTACTGGAGTGAGAGAAAGTTGTGGCGCTTGGTCTAAAATAGCCGTCAGGAAGTGAGGCAGGAACTGGTTGTTGAACTCCTCTTCCTGGTATTTCAGAGTGTCTATGGAAGCTTGTCAATGAAGACCAAATATCTTTGTTGGCCTCACTTGCATTTCCTGTGTCAAGATGCATGCCTGTATTTTTCTCTGTAGGATGGAAACCAGGTGCTACCAAAAGTGTTGTGTTGTCTCTCATCGATTTGGGGTGAATCATTGGTGCGTTTCTGTTAAACCCTCCCACTCCCTGCTTATTTCCAGTCCCATTGTCCTGTGGTGTAGTAGCTGTACCCACCTGACCCCACTCGAAACCTCTATCTACCTGCTGCACACTGGATACAGAGTCAATCACTATCACATGTTCTGATGAAGAATGGAATGACTTGGGGGAAAACCTGTGGTTTTCTAACCCTACACTTCTCATTTCTATGTCTGAGCTATTCTGTGTTTCTGGGTCCACTGAGCCACTCCCTAGGTCCATTACTTTAGTGTGAGTAGCAGAGGCGCCATCATCCGTCCCTACTGCCTCTCTCCACACCTGGTTTAAAGAATCTCTTAGGAGATTGAGGTCCCCATTCATGTCACACTTTGTGTCCAGACTCAGTCTCTCTGCCTTGGGTTCAAATCCTGTGTGCTGTTGGGGTCCCTGGTTCACAGTCCCTGTTTCTGATTGGAGGAGGATGGTGTCAGATCCACTGACCTCCATAGCGGTGTTGTTGTAGTTGTTGTTGTAGATGTTGCCTCTGGGCTGGAAGGCAGTGTCCTCTGTGGTGGCTGCAGCCGGTTGGGTGGGTAGTTCTCTGCTGCCCTCCACTGTTCTAGCTAGGTGGCTGATCCTAGAGTCCTGGTCATCTGCTTCCCCCTCATCCTTGATGATCAGCAGGTCTGGTTCCCCTTCCTCTGTCTCTGCTGACTGCTGATGGGGTTAAGTGGGAGAGATGAGTGAGTGAGACAGAGCATACACCACCTACTGAATGGAGATATGGGCATGACATGAGATTTAGTGAAATTCATAGTAGTTGTCTTGTTGTTATTGTGTTATAATCTGTGGAGTAGTGGAGGGTAAACTCCACCTTCTGTATTTTGCTTAAACCATCATAAAATACATTGGCTAGAAGTAAATTAATCCACTAATACCAATATAATTAAGCAATAAGCCCTGAGGGGGTGTGGTATGTGGCCAATATACCACGGCTAATGTCTGTTCTTACCAAGACGCAATGCAGAGTGCCTGGACACAGCCCTTAGCCATACATCACAAACCCCTGAGGTGCCTTATTGCTATTATAAAAGTTACCAACTAAATTAGAGCAGTAAAAATAAATATGTTTTGTCATACCCGTGGTATACAAATTCTTATACCAAGGCTGTCAGCCAATCAGCATTCAGGGCTCGAACCATCCAGTTTATAACTGTTCATCCAGAGTGATCATGGGCCTCTTGGCTGCATCTCTGATCAGTCTTCTCCTTGTATGAGCTGAAAGTTTAGAGGGACGGCCAGGTCTTGGTAGATTTGCAGTGGTCTGATACTCCTTCCATTTCAATATTATCGCTTGCACAGTGCTCCTTGGGATGTTTAAAGCTTGGGAAATCTTTTTGTATCCAAATCTGGCTTTAAACTTCTTCACAACAGTATCTCGGACCTGCCTGGTGTGTTCCTTGTTCTTCATGATTCTCTCTGTGCTTTTAATGGACCTCTGAGACTATCACAGTGCAGGTGCATTTATACGGAGACTTGATTACACACAGGTGGATTGTATTTATCATCATTAGTCATTTAGGTCAACATTGGATCATTCAGAGATCCTCACTGAACTTCTGGAGAGTTTGCTGCACTGAAAGTAAAGGGGCTGATTAATTTTGCACGCCCAATTTTTCAGTTTTTGATTTATTAAAAAAGTTTGAAATATCCAATAAATGTCGTTCCACTTGATGATTGTGTCCCACTTGTTGTTGATTCTTCACAAAAAAATACAGTTTTATATCTTTATGTTTGAAGACTGAAATGTGGCAAAAGGTCGCAAAGTTCAAGGGGGCCGAATACTTTCGCAAGGCACTGTATATTTGAGATCTGATATTTTTCAAAAGTAGCCACCCTTTGCCTTGATGACAGCTTTGCACTCTTGGCACTCTCTCTCATGAGGTAGTCACCTGGAATGCATTTCAATTGACAGGTGTGCCTTGTTAAAGGTTCATTTGTGGAATTTCTTTCCTTCTTAATGCGTTTGAGCCAATCAGTTGTGTTGTAACAAGGTAGGGGTGGTATAAACAACAAGGTAGGGGTGGTATAAAAGACCAAGTCCGTATTATGGCAAATTATGGCTCAAATAAGCGACAGTCCATCATTAAGACATGAAGGTCAGTCAATCAGGAAAATGTCAAGAACTTTGAAAGTGCAGTCGCAAAAATGGAACGCCACTGCAAAGGAAGACCCAAAGGTACCTCGGCTGCAGAGGAGAAGTTCATTAGAGTTACTAGCCTCAGAAATGCTTCAGAGTTCAAGTAACAGACACATCTCAACATCAACTGTTCAGAGGAGACTGCGTGAATCAGACCTTCATGGTCGATTTGCTGCAAAGAAGCCACTACTAAAGGACACCAATAATAAGAAGACTCTTGTTTGGACGAGAAACATAAGCAATGGATATTAGACGGATGGAAATCTGCCCTTTGGTCTGGTCTGAGTCCAAATTTGATGATCTCCACATGTGTGGTTCCCACAGTGAAGCATGGAGGAGGTGTGATGGTGCTTTGCTGGTAACACACAGTCTGTGATTTATTTAGAATTCAAAGCACACTTAACCAGCATGGCTACCATAGCATTTTGCAGCTATACGCCATCCCTTCTGGCTTCTACTTAGCGGGACTATCATTTGTTTTTCAACAGGACAATGACCAAACACATCTCCAGGCTGTGTAAGGAACATTTGATCATGGAGAGTGATGGAGTGCTGCATCAGATGACCTGGCCCCCTCAATCCCCTGACCTCAACCCAATAAAGATGGTTTGGGGTGAGTTGGACTGCAGAGTGAAGGGAAAGCAGCCAACAAGTGCTCAGCATATGTGGGAACTCCTTCAAGACTGTTGAAAAAGCATTCCATGTCAAGTGGTTGAGAGAATGCCAAGTGTGCACAGCTGTCATCAAGGCAAAAGGTGGCTACTTTGAAGAATCTCAAATATAACATATTTTGATTTGACGAACACATTGATTACTACATGATTCCATGTGTGTTATTTCATAGTTTTGATGTCTACACTATTATTCTACAATGTAGAAAATAGTAAAATAAAGAAAAACCCTTGAATGAGAAGATGTGTCCAAACTTTTGAATGGTACTGTATATAATAATTATATTTTTGGGGGAAGCAACAGCTGACTGAAAATGGGAAGGCCGGGTATTTGTGTAGTTGAGTCCGTTTCTGTCATAGAATTAGGAATTATAACACAAGAATGGACATGAAAGGTCTTATAACAGTATAAAAAGGTCAGCCATTTTGTTCAGGGAGTTTGTCAACCACGGTCAGCCAGTGTGCTGCGATATTTATTAGCTAGCCAGCCAGTTTAAGTTGAATGATATCCAATAATTGTTCAAATGAACTGCCAATATGCCAACATTCCATACAAACAGTGCAGTCAATCCACAGCCATACACTGGCTGAAAACAGCTGATGATAGGTCTTATACAAGTTGTAAATGCAATATGTACTGATATTGTATCATTACAACATTCACAGCTTTCAAAGAAAACAAACCGTGAGACATTTATGGTCCGTTTAGATATATTTTAGAGACTATTTATACAGAAAATGTGTATAAAACCTGTATAAACTGTATTTATAATTTCATGACAATATTTTAGGTTAACAATCATTATATTTCTGATATCACGTCTTACTTTTATAATTCATAAAAACAGGAAATGTATCACCTCTGCCTCTACTGTCATCCGTTCCAATTAGACCGGATTGGATTTCTCCCTGACCACAATTGCTGCCATTCTCACTCCATTCTAGAACTGAGTGTTTATGACATAGCCCCTCTAGTAATTTAATAGGATCTCCATGGTTTCTGCTGTAACATGGACTCTCCGAAGTGATGAAACGTTGTTGCTACTTGCTGAAACAAGTCAGGAGCTGAGGAGAAAATGTGAGTATTTTGCAATTCAAACAGTTATAACCAATTACGTCATCCAAAATTCCAATCACAGCCCTATCTGTGTCAGTTCTCAATGATGAAGCTTCTGATGTCTTTTTGCCGGAGTGGGAGAACCTGCGCCCACAATGTGCACAACTGAAGGGCTTCTCCCCAGTGTGGACGTTCTGGTGCATTTGGAGCTGCCTGGTGCACACAAAGCTCTTCTCACACAAGGTGCAGGAGAATGTCCTCTTTCTGGTGTGGATGACTGCATGCAGCCACAAGTCACTCTTGGACAAACTTCCTATGGCAGTTCGGCAACCGTAAGGTCGTTCTACATTGCCAGGTCTAATATATGTGGCAAGATTACTTGAGTAAGAGGAAGTTGTGGAGCTTGGTCTAAAATGGCTGACAGGAAGTGAGATATGAGCTGGTTGTTGAGCTCCTCTTCCTGGTATTTCAGAGTGTCTACGGAGGCTTAATAACTAGCTTTGTTGGCCTCGCCTACATTTCTTGTGTCAAGATGGGTGGCTGTATTTAAAGAGTCTCTTAAGGCGTCTGCATGCTTCCCAGTCGAAAACAGTTCGGTTGAGATCGTGCATATATTAGGACAACATTATGTGACAATTTTGTTCGTTTTGGACTTCGGTGAGGTTTTTTTCCAGCTATTCGGGCACATAATTTTTTTTCTGGAGGCATGCTGAAGTTCAGAGCGGAAGTCGACGCCCCTTCGTTGGTGATTGGTCAACAATAGGGATTCTTCAATAAAGTAATTGTTGTCATTCAAGAGAGACGACTCGTTTTCATGCACATTTTTTCATTGAAAACTACTGCACCAAACATCTTAGTTAGATGTAAAATTGCAAATTGAAATGAAGATTTCTTGAGTTATCTTAGATTCATTCAGACCATTTTGAGGAGGTATAGACTGGCTACGATGTTTAAAAATGGACAAACAGTACAATTGCCGTATTTTTCTTGTTTTTTAAGCGAAGGTCTTTTAAGGGAGTATGCAAGCACACTCGTACGGTTCGGCTAGGCACCAGCTGAACTGAAGCATGCTGATGAGGAGATTGAGGTCCCTGTTCATGTCACACTTTGTGTCCAGACTATGTCTCTCTGCTATGGAGTTCAAATTCTGTGTGTTGCTGGGGTCCCTGGTTCACAGTCCCTGTTTCTGACTGGAGGAGAACGGCGTCAGATCCACTGACCTCCATAGCGGTGTTGTAGTTGTTGTGGTTGTTGTTGCCTCTGGAGCCACTGAGCTGGAAGGCGGGGTCCTCTGTGGTGGCTGCAGCCGGTTGGGTGGTTAGTTCTCTGCTGCCCTCCACTGTTCTAGCTGGGTGGCTGATCCTAGAGTCCTGGTAATCTGCTTCTCCCTCCACCTTGATGATCAGCAGGTCTGGTTGCCCTTCCTCTGTCTCTGCTGACTGCTGATGGGGTTAAGAGGGAGAGATGAGTGAGTGAGACAGAGCATACACTATCTACTGAATGGAGATATGGGCATGACATGGGATTTAGTGAAATTCATAGTAGTTGCCTTGTTGTTATTGTGTTATAATCAGTGGTGTAGTGGAGGGTAAACTCCACCTTCTGTATTTTACACATGCCTTTACAAACCTTTAGTGTAAAAATGCATTGAAAGTATAGGGGAAAGTTTGTAAGTCGCTCTGGATAAGAGCATCTGCTAAATGACTTAAATGTAAATGTAAAGTATAGGTGATAAAAGTTTACCCACCTATTTTTACCACTACATCACTGGTTAGAATGTGCTGACATACACGTCTATACAGACATAACCTCATCCCCAGGGGAAAGTGTCTGGTGTGCGAGACTAAAACAGACAAGTCTGTGACCGTTTGAAATCGTCTGTTAGAATTGGGAATTCACATACACCGGAAGTTCACATACACCTTAGCCAAATACATTTAACCTCAGTTTCACAATTCCTGACATTTAATCCAAGTAAAAATTTGGATCACCACTTCATTTTAATAAGAATGTTAAGGTTTACTTTTGGCACATCAGTCATCCAAAATTACAAACATTAACCAGTCTCCAAAACTGGTTAAATTCCTGACTGATGTCTTGAGTTGTTGCTTCAATATATCCACACAATTTCCCCTCCTCATGAAGCAATCTATTTTGTGAAGTGCACCAGTCCCTCCTGTAGCAAAGCACCCCCACAACATGCTGCTGCCACCCCCATGCTTCACGGTTGGGATGGTATTCTTCAGCTTGCAAGCATCCCCCCTTTTTTTCTCCTCCAAACATAACGATGGTCATTATGGCCAAACAGTTCTATTTTTGTTATATCAGACCAGAGATTATTTCTCCAAAAAGTATGATCTTTGTCCAATGTGCAGTTGCACTTTTCACACCAAAGTACGTTCATCTCTAGGAGACAGAACGCGTCTCCTTCCTGAGTGGTATGACGGCTGCATGGTCCCAAGGTGTTTATACTTGCATACTATTGTTTGTACAGATGAACGTGGTACCTTCAGGCATTTGGAAATTGCTCCCAAGGATGAACCAGACTTGTGGAGGGCTACAATTGTTTTTCTGAGGTCTTGGCTGATTTCTTTCGATGTTCCCATGATGTCAAGCAAAGAGGCACTGAGTTTGAAGGTAGGCCAGATACACCTCCAATTGACTCAAATGATGTCAATTAGCCTATCAGAAGATTCTAAAGCCATGACCTCAATTTTTTTAATTTTCCAAGTTGTTTAAAGGCACAGTCAACTTAGTGTATGTAAACTTCTGACCCACTGGAATTGTGATACAGTGAATTATAAGTGAAATCATCTGTAAACAATTGTTGGAAAATTACTTGTGTCATGCACAAAGTAGATGTCCTAACCGACTTGCCAAAACTATAGTTTGTTAACAAGAAATTTGTGGAGTCGTTGAAAAACAGTTTTAATGACTCCAACATAAGTGTATGTAAACTTCTGACTTCAACTGTACCTCATCACTTGTAGCATCCATATGCTTTAATGGAGAGACATCCTCTTGGTCCACGTCTATGGGCTGTCTGTCTCTTTGAATGCTGCTGTTCCCAAAACTCCTGTTGGAAAGTCTGTTTCTACTTTGCCAAGTAGGTCCTGGAAATAAAGAGGGGTTAATTTGACCCCATCCATCAATGGTGTTTTACAAAGAACGAAACAAGCATAATACGTTCATGACGTGTGTAATGTGTATATAGAGCTAGAGGGATCCTAGTTGTATTGACAGTACAAAGTAACCATGAGACGTCATATATGGAATGTCAATAATACAGCTGGGCGCTAAATGTTTTGACATTACATAAATCATGGAAGTATTATACTTGCTTTAAACTTTGTAAAACACAATTGATGGATGGGATCAATTGAAGACTCATGTAATTTAGTCTATGTGCACTGTCAAATTCATCATCATCACCAACCTGTCGTTGCAGTCTCTCGATGGTTGTGTCTGTTTAGGAGGCGTATTCCATGGAAGCGATTGTGGACGGACCCCTCTGAAGACTTTGTTCTCTCCGCTCGAAATCTGGTGATCTGAAGTTCCATCAATTTCATTTTCCTCCGGAGAAATTCGTTGTCCTTGTGGCTTTGGGACATCTCCATGTGTACAACCGCATAGCCATCGTCAACAATTTTGCAGATTTCGGCTACAGCCGCGTTGGCTAGCACCTCCATGATTGAGGCTATCTGCGCCTGGAACTCGACCACGGAACCCGACATTGTCCCCCGACGCTTTTGGCCCCTTTTCAATATGTAAACAGTCTTTGTTTTATATATTATGACGATATATAGTTATCTAGCAAGCTACTAAAACAAATCCAATAATACCAGAGACTGAACTTCGATAGCTAGCTAGCTTTGTTTGTAACGTTAGCTTGCGGTTGAGATAATTTTTTTCCTGTTCCCCATCACTTTCATGTGATCATATGCGCCACCTACTGTACAGGAGTGCTCCACCACAACAATGTTGTAGCTATTATAAACATGATATTTGCCTAACAATATTTAATGATTTAAAATTTTTAAAAAGCATTACACTATTTGTAGTATTTCTATTATAAATAGTGAACAGTAAATATCTTGAGGCAAAGGGACATTTCAATTCTTAATTACTGTACTTTGCTTCACCACTGCATCAATGTAAATTCATACGGATGTTTAGAATCTTCACCTGTAATAACTCACTCATTATTAAAACACTCTGGACCAAGCATCAAGCTAGTTGACCTAAATACACAACCACTACACACAGAGTAGCGTTAAATGTGGAATCCAATCAAACTCAAAAACACACGGACCCAGTTTTCATATGAAAACCCCAGAAGTGTGGAGTCATTCCCCTTACAACTATGGCCAGGAGTTTTTCACTGGTCTGATCACAGGAAAAACTCCAGGCCTTGTCAATCATTGCGCCAGGTGGAGTAGTGTGAAGTTGCCCCTAGAAGCTGATCTTGGGTCAGTTTTTGATTCCCCCCCCCACTAATAGTTAAGGTTAGGATTGGGGGAGAGGAATCTGATCCTAGATCTGTACCTAGGAGAGTGTTGACTGTTTGTAGCACTTCCCGCAGTAGACACATTTAAGTGGTTCCTCTCCGGTGTGCACCCTCTCATGCATCTTCAGTTGTTGGCTGTGGGAGAAGTGCTTGGAGCAGTGGCTGCACCGGAGCTCCCTCTTGGCCGAACGAGACCTTAGCTGTTGCGGCTGATTTTTAATGCCTTTCAAATCTCTGTTTAAATTTGCGAATGTGGCTTGCTTCCTTCTGCGGGGAACCTGGCAGAGAGTAACCGTTGGGGATGAAAAGTTGTTTCGGGTGGCCATTCATTGAAATCTGGCAACTTGAACTCAATGGCGATTTTAGCATGTAAGTCTTGGTTGGGCAAACCCCACAAAAAATTGGGGGTGCATGCCAGCAAAGCCACTACTCAACACAACGCTAAACAATACATTAATTGCACTATAACGGTGACAAACGGGGCCCGCAAACTGTTAGGGCCTACATAAAGCTGTCCCAACAGCAGAGTCCCAATAGCAGTCTCAACACCTTTCCACTGCCACACCTGGCTATCAGCAGAGCTGTGTCTGGCAGCGAAACAGCTAATCCATCTTAATTTACTGCCTTTTATCCACTTGTCGCCCCCTTATGTCCTAGTTTATACATCTCAATTGTCAGTAGAAACCACATTTGTTGAAGCAAGTCAGCCATATCAGATTGTTTTTTAAATAATTTCGATTAAGACATTAATGAGCAAGCTAGAACGGACGTGGTCAACTATTTGTTCAGCACATTTGAAATGTACAGCGACAGATTTCAGAACATGGGCCGTTATTACAGTGTTCTCCCTGTGCACCAAGTCAGAACCGTAGGATAAATAAAGGGGGCATATAAGCAGACAATGAAAGCTCTTACAATATCCAATGATTACATTTCTCTAAAACAGGTTATAGGCTACATGTGCACCACCAAGTCAGAACAGTACGTGAAATTAATAGGGGAAAATAGACCACATTATTAGGGTGAGGCACATGGGTTACTAACAGCTTACTATACAACATACACTGAGCATTACTTTCTTAGCTAGAGTATACATATCTCCCTGTCATATTAAATAATTTATGCAGCAGCATACAAGACCTTGTTGTGCTGTGCTCAATTGAACAGGAAGGTGGCGTGGCGGTCCTTCGTGGGCAAATTTTGTCATCAAACTTTGTCATCAAAGTCAGGCATTCTCTGGATTTATGGTGCTTTCAAGACAACTGGGAACTTGAGAGAAGAAAAAAAACAAGGTTGAATCATGATGACTTCAGTGATCTTCAGGTCTAGAAAGAGGCCCGAGTTCTTGATTTACAATTCCGAGTTAGATGACCTTTCAAAACGTATTTTCCCAGTCAGAGCTTGAGTTCTCAGTTGTCTTGAACTCACTGAAGTCAGATTTTCCAGTTATGAGTTAACAGTTGTCTTGAGCGCTGCATAAATCATGCTGGATTGACAGTATGGCCGATATTGAATGTTTATCATTTTAAATTTGTAAAAGACAAACTTAAACTGAAAATTGGGAACACACACCCACTCCACTGAATAGCAGGCTAGTGATTTGCTTTGCAATGCATGCAGTCACTGATCCCTTCCAAACCACTAATTGTTGAATTTGCGATTTCCAACTTGTTGTGTAATGTTTGTGGCCAATGACCTTGAGCCTTCTTGGATGGGCACTTCTAATGTAACTCTATGGCAGCACCCAAGGGGCTTGACTTATCGAGCTCTACCCTTAGATTTGACAGTGACGTAGTGTCTGCTTGAACCTCAACCCTACAGTTCCCCATAGCACTGCGTTGTGAGTGTCAGGGGGACACTTCTCTGTCTGTCCAGACTCTATTCCCCCCCTCTGTGTCCCCCTGTTCCACAGTAGATTTGGCCTGAAAAGAGGAGGGAGGAATTAAGTAGACAGGCATGATCTCTACAAAGCTCTCAAACAAATACATGTATATTATAACTCAGCTATTATGAGGCTATATTATTGATCAAATGGATTGAATTAAGTTGTTAATTTACTGATTTAACTCATTGATACAGAACATATGAAGCTTATCTGTTCTCAAAACATTTAAAACTAATATTGGACTGCAATAATTTCCTTTTCTTCGATCTGCCTGATTTCATTTGGAAGTAATGTGAGAATATATATATTTAGGGTTAATCTACAGTCTATATGGTCAATATACACTACCAGTCAAACTACATGATTCCATATGTATTATTTCATAGTTTTGATGTCTTCACTATTATTCTACAATGTAGAAAATAGTAAAAATAAAGAAGAATCCTTGAATGAGTTGGTGTTCTAAAACTTTTGGCCGGTAGTGTATATATTTAGGGTCAATATTCAGGTAACTGCCAAAATAAAGGAAACACCAACAAAGTGTCTTAATAGGGTATTGGGCCACCACGAGCCAGAACAGCTTCAATGCACCTTGGCATAGATTCTACAAGTGTCTGGAACTCTATTGGCGCTCTATTCTTCCACGATAAATTCCATTATTTTGGCGTTTTGTTGATGGTGGTGGAAAATGTTCTCTCAGGCGCCACTCCAGAATCTTCCATAAGTGCTCAAATGGGTTGAGATCTGGTGACTGACGGCCAAGGCATATGGTTTATATCGTTTTCATGCTCATCAAACCATTCAGTGACCATTTCTGCCCTGTGGATGGGGGCATTATCATCCTATGGCAGCATAGCCATGGTAGCCAAAATAATAGCCTGCCCAGCATTTCTATACAGGACCCTAAGCATGATGGCATGTTAATAGCTTAATTAAATCAGGAACCACACCGTTGTAGTAGCGCCTGCTTTCAATATGCTTTGTATCACTCATTTATGTAAGTGTTTTTTGGGAGTTACCTGTATATTTAAGATCAATCTCTATAGGGTAAAGAAGCACCATGGAATTATTTGAAAAATATTATTTATTGATGGAATTATAGGAATGAATAAAGAGCAACAGTCATTGGTCAAATTGTTACAGAAAAACAACTTTTTCAGTCTCACAGTAGAATTTCAGTATCTGCTATAACTTTAGTGTTAGAAGAACACAACCATGATCTTAACAGTCAATGTGAGTGATGCTGTTGGCCTTAAAGAAGCCAAGAAAACGTAACAGTCTTTGTAGATAATGTAAATATGAACCACGTTGTATTGTAGACGTATGAGATCAGGGCAAACATCCTGCAGACATAGGACTATGTTAGAACCAATGACGTTTGAACTCATGATATTGCTATAACAGCTTTTTTCAATAGGAATCTCTTGTTCCATGTCAGTTCTCAATGATGAAGCTTCTGATGTCTTTTCAGATTGCCAGAGTGGGAGAACCTGCGCCCGCACTGTGCACAACTGAAGGGCTTCTCCCCAGTGTGGACGTTCTGGTGTACTTGGAGCTTGCTAGGGGACACAAAGCTCTTCTCACACAAGGTGCAGGCGTATCCCCGCTTTCTGGTGTGGAGGACCATGTGCTGCTGCAAGTCGCTCTTGTGGACAAACGTCTTATGGCAGCTTGGGCAACCATACGGTCGTTCTACGGTGCCAGTTGAAACATCTGTGGCAAGATTACTGGAGTGAGAGGAAGTTGATGCGCTTAGTCTAAAATGGCCAACAGGAAGTGAAGAATGAGCTGGTTCTTGAGTTCCTCTTCCTGGTATTTCAGAGTGTCTATGGAGGCTTGCCAACGAGTGCCAACTAAATTTGTTGGCCTCACTTGCATTTCCTGTGCCAAAATGCATGCCTGTATTTTTCTCTGTGTGCCGGAAGCTGGGTGAAACCAATTGCATAGTGTCTCTCATCGAATCAGGGGTAAAGGGGCGAATCGTTGGTGCATTCCCCTCAAACACTCCCACTCCCTGCCTATTTCCAGTCCCATTGATATGTGGTTTAGTAGCTGTACCCACCTGACCCCACTCAAAATCTCTATCTACCTGCTGCCCACTGGATACAGAGTCAATCACTATCACATGTTCTGATGAAGAATGGAATGACTTGGGGGAAAACCTGTGGTTTTCTAACCCTACACTTCTCATTTCTATGTCTGAGCTATTCTGTGTTTCTAGGCCCACTGAGCCACTCCCTAGGTCCATTACTTTAGTGTGAGCAGCAGAGGTGCCATCGTTAGTCGCTACTGCCTCTCTCCACACCTGGTTTAAAGAATCTCTTAGGAGATTGAGGTCCCCGTTCATGTCACACTTTGTGTCCAGACTCTGTCTCTCTGCTCTGGGTTTAAATCCTGTATGCTGCTGAGGTCCCTGGTTCACATTCCCTGTCTCTGATTGGAGGAGGACGACATCAGATCCACTGACCTCCAAAGCGGTGTTGTTGAAGTTGTTGTTGCCTCTGGGGCCACTGGACTGGAAGGTGGAGTCCTCTGTGGTGGCTGCAGCCGGTTGGGTGGTTAGTTCTCTGCTGCCCTCCACTGTTCTAGCTGGGTGGCTGATCCTAGAGTCCTGGTCATCTGCTTCTCCCTCCACCTTGATGATCAGCAGGTCTGGTTGCCCTTCCTCTGTCTCTCCTGACTGCTGATGGGGTTAAGTGGGAGAGATGAGTGAGTGAGACGGAGCATACACTACCTACTGAATGGAGATATGGGCATGACAATCGATTTTGTGAAATTTATTGCAGTTTCCTTGTTATTGTGTTCTTATCAGTGGAGAACTGGAGGGTATACTTGTATTTTGCGCAAAAATCTTTAAAAGAATTTGGGTAACAGTAAATTAATCCACTTATATGAATATAATTGTGCATATACCCTATATATACAAAAGTATGTGGATACCCCTTTAAATTAGTGGATTTGGCTATTTCTGCCACACCCGTTGCTGACAGGTGTATAAAATCAAGGACACCGCCATGTAATCTCCAGAGACAAACATTAACACTAGAATGGCTTTACTGAAGAGCTCAGTGACTTTCAACGTGGCACTGTCATAGGATGCCACCTTTCCAACAAATCAGTTCATCAGTGGCCTCCTGAATAGCTCAGTGGTCTAAGGCACTGCATCGCAGTGCTAGCTGTGCCACTAGAGATTCTGGGTTAGAGTCCAGGCTCTGTCACAGATGGCCAAGACCGGGAGACCCATGAGGCTGTGCACAATTGGCCCAGCACCGTCTGGATTACGGGAGGGTTTAGCCGGCAGGGGGCCTGGCGCAGTGCACGCTGACACGGTCGCCAGGTATACGGTGTTTCCTCCAACACATTGGTGCGGCTGGGTTGGTTGGGTTGTGTTTCGGAGGACGGCGGCTCTCGACCTTTGCCTCTCCCGAGTCCGTACGGTGACAAGACTGTAACTACCAATTGGGTAAAAAATGTTTACATTTTTTATTTAATTTTTCACATTTTAAATCAGTTTGTTTAAATGTATGCCCTGCTAGAGCTGCCCCGGTCAACTGCAAGTGCTGTTATTGTGAAGTGGAAACGTCAACAGCAACAACAGTTCAGCCGTGAAGTGGTAGACCACACAAGCTCACAGAACGGGACAGCCGAATGCTGAAGGGTGTAAAAATCGTCTGTCCTCGGTTGCAACACTCACTATCGAGTTCCAAACTGCTTCTGGAAGCAACGTCAGCACAATAACTGTTCGTCGGGAGCTTCATGAAATGGGTTTCCATGGCCGAGCAGCCGCACACAAGCCTAAGATCACTTAGCGCCGGCTGGAGTGGTGTAAAGCTTTCCGCCATTGGAGTCTGGAACAGTGGAAACATGTTCTCTGGAGTGATTAATCACGCTTCACCATCTGGCAGTCCGACGGACGAATCTGGATTTGGCGTATGCCAGAAGAACGCTACCTGCCCCAATGCATAGTGCCAACTATAAAGTTTGGTGGAGGAGGAATGGTTTCAGACTGTTTTTCATGGTTCGGGCTAGGCCCCTTCATTACAGTGAAGGGAAATCTTAACACTATAGCATACAATGACATTCTAGATGATTCTGTGTTTCCAAATTTGTGGCAACAGAAGGACCTTTCCTGTTTCAGCATGACAATGTTCCCGTGCCCAAAGCGAAGTCCATACAGAAATAGTTTGTCGAGATCGGCATGGATGAACTTGACTGGCCTGCAAAGAGCCCTGACCTCAACCCCATCGAACACCTATGGGATGAATTGGAACGCCGACTTCGAGCCAAGCCTAATCACCCAACATCAGTGCCCGACTTCACTAATGCTCTTGTGGCTAAATGAAAGCAAGTCCCCGCAGCAATGTTCCAACATCTTATGGAAAGCCTTTCCAGAAGAGTGGAAGCTGTTATAGCAGCAAAGGGGGGACCAACTAAATATTAATGCCCATGATTTTGGAATGAGATGCTCGGCGAGCAGGTGTCCACATACTTTTGGTAATGAGTGTATATTAAAAGACAGCGTTTATATGAATTTGATTTCATACTCTTGAATCCCATTTAAAAACAGCAAGGGACATGATCCAGGAAGTAGGCAGGACTTTCAAGTCACATGTGCCAAATACAATGGGTGTAGATTTTGGGATATATTAAATCAGATCCGCTTTAGCCGACATCAATTTAGCCGACATCCACCCAGTGGTTGTTTTGGCGTGTTGGAGGTAGAACTGCGTTAGAGCTGTCAAATCCACAAGCGGCTCCTGGCATTATACCTAAAGCGGACATCGCCATTGGATGCACAGAGTTAGATTAAGAGAAATCCCATGCAGCCTAGTTTACAAGTTCGAACACTGGAATGTGAGATGTAATCCACACCTTGATTAGGCTGATAGAAATCCTCATTATTTTTGTTTAATAGCCTACACTTTCACGTTCCGAACTTCTAACGCAAGTGGGGCGGATGTGGCTTTGTGACAATGAGAGCAAGACCAGCTGCTCACCGATTTGATGGCTACAACTCCAACATAGTTCCACCTTGAACACAGCCAGGTTAACGCTTGATGTGATTGAATCCAGGCCTTTACTATGAAATGTTTGCTTACGAGCCCTTCCCAACGACGCAGAATAAAAATATATATTTAAAAAATACAAATATATATAAATACAAAAAATAATACAAATAAATAAATGACAATAAAAATAATGTATTGCTATAACCTAACTGACATGAAGGTTATCCATAGATTGTTTTCCATAGGAATCTCTTGCTTCTGTGTCTTGGGTTGGCACAATTACCGTAGAACCCTGTAACTGATGGCTATGGATGAAGTCCATCATGAAAAGTAAATGAACCGTCATAACCGCAAAAACATGTCAATTAACGCTTTTTTTGCGGATCGAACAGCTGACAGAAAATGGGACGGTCAGGCATTCGTGTGGCCGAGTCCGTTTCTGCCATAGAATTAGAACACAAGAATGGACATGAAAGGTCTTATAACAGTATTAAAGTCAGCCATTTTGTTCAGCGAGTTGGTCAACCACGGTCAGCCAGTGTGCTGCGATAAGATATTGTGTAAAACAATACATTGAAGATTATCTGCACAGTATATTTATTAGCTAGCCAGCCAGTTTAGGTGGAATGATTTCCAATAATTGTTCAAATGAACTGCCAATATGCCAACATTCCATACAAACAGTGCAGTCAATCCACAGCCATACACTGGCTGAAAACAGCTGATGATAGGTCTTATACAAGTTGTAAATGCATTAAGTACTGATATTGTATCATATTACAACATTCACAGTTTTCAAAGAAAACAAACCGTGAGACATTTATGGTCTGTTTATATATATCTTAGAGACTATGCAGAAAATGTGTATAAAACCTGTATAAACTGTATTTATAATTTCATGACAATATTTTAGGTTAACACTCATTATATTACACAATCTCTGATATCACACACCTTACTTTAATTGTTCTGCATAAGTAAAACAGAGAAATACAGTACATGCAGTAGAGGTCAATGGAATTCGACCAAAACAATATGAATGCCATTGAAACGTGTGGGTGAAAGATGAAGGAATGAATCTCCTTGTTGCCACCCAGCTAAATTAGCCTACATTTAGGCTATTGTTTATGTGTGTATTTCACACTATGTTGAGGTAAAAATCAGAGTATAATGGTTGTATGGATGTCAACCCCAATATATGTTCATGTTATCTTCATCATTCAACTGCATTACAGTTAAAAACTACTATCAACGATTGCTCTGTGCTAGCGATGCTAACAGTTTATTTGAACGGGAGTTAGCATTTAGCAGTCACTTCTTCTAAATCTGAAAAGGGACTACACTTCTAAATGTTATGCAGCGAAAACAGCCAAATATATCCAAATGGGACTTTAGTAACCACATTGTGGACCTCTTTACAATACAACAATCATGACGAATTTGTATTTAATTTTTTTACCCCTTTTTCTCCCCAGTTGGTAGTTACAGTCTTGTCCCATCGCTGCAACTCCTGTATGGACTCGGGAGAGGCGAAGGTCGAGAGCCGTGCGTGCTCCGAAACACAACAACGCCAAACCACACTGCTTCTTGACACGCTGCTCGCTTAACCTGGAAGCCAGACAAACTAATGGGGAGGTGCATTGCGCATGGCCCGCCACAGGAGTCGCTAGAGTGCGATGGGAAAAGGACAACCCGGCTGTCCCCAAACCCGGAAGACCCTGGGCCAATTGTCCGCTGCCTGATGGGTCTGGGATCGAACCAGAATCTGAAGTGACTAAGCTAGCACTGCAAAGCAGTGCCTTAGACCGCTGCTCCACTCAAGAGGCACAATCATGACGGATTTGTGAATATCCACTTTGTTAGTTAAGATTTGTTGAACTTGCGCCAATCTGGCATCCTTCTTCTATTCCCCGCGGTCTGCATTCCATTGACCTCTTTACTGCATCTATGAATCACCTCTGCCTCTACTGCCATTCATTCCAATTAGACTGGTTTGGATTTTTCCCTGACTAAAATGGCTGACATTTTCACCCCATTCTAGAACTGAGTGTTTATGACATAGCCCCTCTAGTAATTTAATAGGATCTCCATGGTTTCTGCTGTAACATGGACTCTCCGAAGTGATGAAACTTTGTTGCTCCTTGCTGAAACAAGTCAGGAGCGGAGGAAAGAAGAAAATGTTTGTCTTTTGCAATTCAAACGGTTATAATGGTGACCAAGGTTATTAGGCTGATCAATTACCACCATCCAAAACTCCATGACGGTCACAGCCTTTGTCTCAATGATGAAGCTTCTGATGTCTTTTCAGATTGCTGGAGTGGGAGAACCTGCGCCCGCACTGTGCACAACTGAAGGGCTTCTCCCCAGTGTGGACGTTCAGGTGCATTTGGAGATGGCTGGCGCACACAAAGCTCTTCTCACACAAGGTGCAGGAGAATGATCGCTTTCTGGTGTGGATGGCCACATGCCGCCGCAAGTCACTCTCGTGGACAAACTTCTTATGGCATGTTGGGCAACCATACGGTCGTTCTATGGTGCCAGGTGTAATGTCTGTGGCAAGATTATTCGAGTGACAGGAAGTTGTGGTGCTTGGTCTAAAATGGCAGAAAGGAAGTGAGGCATGAGCTGATTGTTGAGCTCCTCTTCCTGGTATTCCAGAGTGTCTATGGAAGCTTGCCAACGAACACCAACTAGCTTTGTTGGCCTCACCTGCATTTCCTGTGTCAAGATGCATGCCTGTATTTATCTCTGAGGGCCGGAATCCGGGTGAAACCAATTGCATAGTGTTGTCTCTCATCGATTCCGGGTGAACGGGGCGAATCATTGGTGCGTTCCTCTCAAACACTCCCACTCCCTGCCTATTTCCAGTCCCATTGTCCTGTGGTTTAGTAGCTGTACCCACCTGACCCCACTCTAAATCTCTATCTACCTGCTGCCCACTGGATACAGAGTCAATCACTATCACATTTTCTGATGAAGAATGGAACGACTTGGGGGAAAACCTGTGGTTTTCTAACCCTACACTTCTCATTTCTATGTCTGAGCTATTCTGTGTTTCTGGGCCCACTGGGCCATTCCCTAGGTCCATTACTTTAGTGTGAGCAGCAGAGGCGCCATCATCAGTCACTACTACCTCTCTCCACACCTGGTTTAAAGAACCTCTTAGGAGATTGAGGTCCCTGTTCATGTCACACTTAGTGTCCAGACTCTGTCTCTCTGATCTGGGTTCAAATCCTGTGTGTTGCTGGGGTCCCTGGTTCACATTCCCTGTTTCTGATTGGAGGAGGACGGCGTCAGATCCACTGACCTCCATAGCGGTGTTGTAGTTGTTGTTGCCTCTGGGGCCACTGAGCTGGAAGGCGGGGTCCTCTGTGGTGGCTGCAGCCGGTTGGGTGGTTAGTTCTCTGCTGCCCTCCACTGTTCTAGCTGGGTGGCTGATCCTAGAGTCCTGGTCATCTGCTTCCCCCTCATCCTTGATGATTAGCAGGTCTGGTTCCCCTTCCTCTGTCTCTGCTGACTGCTGATGGGGTTAAGTGGGAGAGATGAGTGAGTGAGACAGAGCATACACCACCTACTGAATGAAGATATGGGCATGACATGGGATATAGTGAAATTCATAGTAGTTGCCTTGTTGTTATTGTGTTATAATCAGTGGTGTATTGGAGGGTAAACTCCACCGTCTGTATTTTACACATGCCTTTACAACCCTTTGGCAAATGCATTGAAAGTATAGGGACTGTTACTTTACTCACCGCAAACGGCAATCACGCTTTACTTGCCTATTTTTTACCACTACATCACTAGTTATAATGTGCTGACATACACGTCTATACAGACATAACCTCATCCCCAGGCGGAAGGAAGTGTCTGGTGTCCGAGACTAAAACAGATATAAGTCTGTGACAGTCTAAAATCGTCTATTAAAATTGGAACTTACCTCATCACTTGTAGCATCCATATGCTTTGATGGAGAGACATCGTCTTGGTCCACGTCTATGGGCTGTCTGTCTCTTTGAATGCTGCTGTTCCCAAAACTCCTGTTGGAAAGTCTGGCTCTGCTTTGCCAAGTAGGTCCTGGAAATAAAGGGGGAGGTTCATTTGACCCCATCCATCAATGGTGCTTTACAAAGTACAAAACAACGATTTAGCGATTTAGACTAGCTGCACACTGTCACATTCATCATCACCACCAACCTGTCGTTGCCTTCTCTCGATGGTTGTGTCTGTTTAGGAGGCGTATTCCATGAAAGCGATTGTGGACGGACCCCTCTGAAAGCTTTGTTCTCTCAGCCCGAAACCTCGCGATCTGAAATTCCATCAATTTCAATTTTCTCCGGAGAAAGTCGTTGTCCTTGTGGCTTTGGGACATCTCCAGATGTACAACAGCATAGCCATCGTCAACAATTTTGCAGATTTCGGCTACAGCCGCGTTGGCAAGCACCTCCATGATTGAGGCTATCTGCGCCTGGAACTCGACCACGGAACCCGACATTGTCCCCCGACGCTTTTGGCCCCTTTTCAACGAAACAGTTTTTATGTTTGCTATGTTATGTGAATTTACAGTTATCTAGCTAGCTATTAAATTAAAGAGAATCATATCAGAAACTACACAAAGCTGGCTAGCTTTGTTTTTAGCTGGTGAGATTAGGTTTCCTTATGCTGGATGGTAGAGTTGAAAGTTGGACACCGCCACCTACTGTACAGGAGTGTTCCACAATAACAACAATGTAGCTCCATAATAAACTACAGCTTATCTGGCGTAAACCATGTTTCATGATAAAAACAGCAATAACAACAATGTTGTAGCTCCATAATAAACTACAGGTTCTCTGGCGTAAACCATGTTTCATGATAAAAACAGCAATAACAACAGCATGACTGACATTAAATAGATATTAATTCCATCCATCACATCTCTATAATTTGCTTGAAGCCGACCAGTCTAATAGTACATCTATATTGTTGAGATGCAAATTTAAATGATTAAATACCGTTCTTTGGTTTGCCACTGCACCAAAACATATTGAATCACATTTGTATTTCTCACATGCGCCCAATACAATCTTTCCGTGAAATGCTTACATGGAAGCAAATTCATAGGGATGTTTAAAATCTTCAGCTGTCACAATTTATACATTATCAATCCACTCAGTCCCATTAGCTATTTATGCTATATTCAAATATTTTTCTCTTAAAACTGTTACATTGTTCAGAGTTAGCAAGCGTTTACTTAAGAGTACATTCTCAGTGTGGTTTTCAGTTAGTTTTGAGACTAGTATTAACCCTGAGTCTACTCTTCGATTTACTTTTACTGAGGACATTGATTTATTCCTTTGAACGTCATATTGTATGATGATTGTGTATTTTTGTACTTGAACTAAATAGTAAATAATCATTGTTGAAGGAAAATGTGTGTGTTTGATTTAATTCACTGTTTTGTTATAAGTCAAAGAAGGCTGATTTGTAAAACATTTGATTCCTTTAAGTAGCAGCTACGATACAGTAGGTGGCAATGTTGAAACTAACATAAATATTGTGTGTTGCAACCTTTATTTTGGAAAAATATCGAGGAAGTAGCCGACAACCTTTTGTTTCCGGAACAAAAACAAACGAAATAGAGATGTGTTCGAAGCATACGGTATATCTATGGTGTGACGTCTCAGGACATTAACTGAACACTGCATTGCAAATGAGCGAGTAGGACTATAATACAAGTGTTTAACATATAAATAGTACCAATCCAAGGAAGGCCATGTCCAATACCGTTGTCTTTCATGCTCAGCTAGCCTCCATCATTGAGGTTTTGGCGAATGCAGCCGTTGCCGAAATCTGCAAACTTGTAGATGATGGCCATGCTGCCTTACGTTTGGAAATTTCCCATAGCCAGAAAGAAATTGATAACCTGCGGAGGAAGCTGGTTTTGACAAAATTCCAGAATTCTCGACGGAGCGCAGAGAGATTTGGAGCCCTGCGACGCACAGTTCACAGGCGAGTGGACGCCGATCATGTTGCCCGGGAGAGAGAGAGCTTCGTAGAAAAGGCAAAAAGCAGACTTGGATATTGTAGGTCTTTTTTAAACTACATTTTAACATATTAAAAATGACGTGTAATGTAACGTTTATGAAGGGTTCTCTTTTCTGGTGCAGTGGAAAATCGTTTTGCCTACAGTGAAGGGGGCAAATGTATGCAGGATGTCACCAACTGGAGAGACGCAGGACGCACAGCTACAGACCAGGATGGGGCCATGCAGGTCAATTGTCATAGACAGGGTCAAATTGATTATTTGTGTTCTCATATTTCAAATGTTGGTGAGGATATATTTCTAATAAAACATTTTCTGGTGAATACAAAAACACAGATGGCAGATATGCAAGAGGCACCTCATATCAAAATGGAAAATCTAGACACCAGCATAACCGAAGGTATTATGCAACTTATCATGTCTATGCAATTTACACTTTATGTTGAGTAAAGCCTTCAATGTTTATTGCCGTATTTGATTAACTTCTTAGTCATTACCAATAACTAATAAATAAGGCAAAAGAAGAATCCGTCTCCACTACAGGAAGCTGATGCTGTGCTTTACATTGACCCATTTCAGAGATTGTCCAACCAGTCAGTGAGAGCAGTGAGAAGATCATTGAGGCAGAACCAGGTTCTTCATCATCTACTGAACCCACAGGCCTTCTGGACCAGCAGGGCAACAGACACAGAGCTCCAGACACCTCACTCAATATAGAACCTGAAAACCAGACATTCCAGCATCCAGCATCACAATACAGCAGAACAAGACAGGACCATCAGGTTGCTGAGGGTGTGACCTGGGAAACTGACCATCAACCCATAGAATACAGCCTGTCCCAATGGACAGAGAACCAAGAGACTGACAACCCAACTGTGAAAGCTCCTCACAATGCAGGGCCAGACTCCAAGAGGCTGTCTGAACATCCAGAGAGGAGAGGAGTGGCTGGTAACTCTGGGGTCTGCATGTCTGCTTCAGGCTCTCTGGACTGGCTGCCTGATGTGGTGATGGTGGACTCAGTTCCCATTAAAGTGGAGGCAGATATGAGTTCAGAATGGAGCATAACTGGCCAAGAGTTGACATCTGGAGAGGTCTGTTCAGACAGCAGGCAGCTTGTGGACAACAGAGGAAGAGGGGGAATGGAGTCTGGACAGACAAAGTGTCCCCCTGACACTCAACATGCAGAACAAGGGACACCTGTAGGATCAAGGTCCAAGTTTCCAGATATCAATGGACTGTCCAACCGAAACAGATTTTCATCCCCAAGGGTTACCCTCCACCAGGTTCCCCAAAGAGGGAAGCCAGCCCCCTTCCTGAATTTCAACAGAGGCTCCACTTCTTCATCGAAAGGCATAGAAAAGCAGCCGCAACAGCTGATGTCTCACTCCACCCAGAGGCAGCTCCGGTGCAGCCTCTGCGGAAAGCCCTTCCCTCAGCCGGCATACCTAAGGAGGCACATGCGGGTCCATACGGGTGAGAAACCGTACGGCTGCAGCCACTGCACCAAGCGCTTCTCCCACAGCCACCAGCTGAAGATGCATGAGAGGGTGCACACCGGAGAGAAACCATTTCATTGCGTCTACTGCGGGAAGTGCTTCACCCAGTCCGGCCACATGAAGAGGCATCTCCTTATCCACACTGGCGGCAGGCCACAGGACGTTGTGCTGCCCTGAGTGTTCCAAGGTGAAGCTTCCCCTAGGTACAGATCTAGAATCAGCTTCCTCTTCCCCAATCCTAACCTTAATCATTAGTGGACAAAAATATACTAAACTGACCGAAGATCAGCTTCTAGGGGTAACTTCACACTACTCCACCTGGCATAATGATAAGTAGGGCCAGGAGTTTTTCCTCACCATGTGATCAGACCAGGAAAAACTCCTCTCTAGTTGTTAGGGGACTGGCTCCACACTACTGGAGTTTTCATATGAACACTGGGTCCATGTGTTTTTAACAGTTTGGATTAGAGGTCGACCAATTATGATTTTTCAATACTGATACCGATTATTGGAGGACCAAAAAAAGCAGATACCGATGAATCGTCCGATTTTTATATATATATTTGAAATAATGACAATTACAACAATACTGAATGAACAATGAACACTTTTATTTTAACTTAATATAATATTTCAATAAAACCAATGTAGTCTCTTATAAATAATGAACATGTTCAATTTGGTTTAAATAATGCAAAAACAAGGTGTTGGAGAAGAAAGTAAAAGTGCAATATGTGCCATGTAAAAAATCTAACGTTTAAGTTCCATGCTCAGAACATGAGAACATATGAAAGCTGGTAGTTCCTTTTAACATGAGTCTTCAATATTCCCAGGTAAAAAGTATTAGGTTGTAGTTATTATAGGACTATTTCTCTCTATACCATTTGTATTTCATATACCTTTGACCGTAGGTCATTAATATGGTCAAATGCGGAAACTATAATTTCTAAAACAAAACGTTTATTCTTTCAGTGAAATATGGAACCGTTCTGTATTTTATCTAACGGGTGGCATCCATAAGTCTAAATATTGCTGTTACATTGCAATTCAATGTTATGTCATAATTATGTAAAATTAGTTCGCAACGAGCCAGGCGGCCCAAACTGCTGCATATACCCTGACTCTGTTGCACAGAACGCAAGAGAAGTGACACAATTTCCATAGTTAAAAGAAATTCATGTTAGCAGGCAATATGAACTAAATATGCAGGTTTAAAAATATATACTTGTGTATTGATTTTAAGAAAGGCGTTGATGTTTATGTTTAGTTACACAAATCAAATCAAATCAAATCAAATTTTATTTGTCACATACACATGGTTAGCAGATGTTAATGCGAGTGTAGCGAAATGCTTGTGCTTCTAGTTCCGACAATGCAGTGATAACCAACAAGTAATCTAACTAACAATTCCAAAACTACTGTCTTATACACAGTGTAAGGGGATAAGGAACATGTACATAAGGATATATGAATGAGTGATGGTACAGAGCAGCATACAGTAGATGGTATCGAGTACAGTATATACATATGAGATGAGTGTGTAGACAAAGTAAACAAAGTGGCATAGTTAAAGTGGCTAGTGATACATGTGTTACATAAGGATGCAGTCGATGTTGTAGAGTACAGTATATACATATGCATATGAGATGAATAATGTAGGGTAAGTAACATTATATAAGGTAGCATTGTTTAAAGTGGCTAGTGATATATTTACATCATTTCCATCAATTCCCATTATTAAAATGGCTGGAGTTGGGTCAGTGTCAGTGTGTTGGCTGCAGCCACTCAATGTTAGTGGTGGCTATTTAACAGTCTGATGGCCTTGAGATAGAAGCTGTTTTTCAGTCTCTCGGTCCCAGCTTTGATGCACCTGTACTGACCTCGCCTTCTGGATGATAGCGGGGTGAACAGGCAGTGGTTCGGGTGGTTGATGTCCTTGATGATCTTTATGGCCTTCCTGTAACAACGGGTGGTGTAGGTGTCCTGGAGGGCAGGTAGTTTGCCCCCGGTGATGCGTTGTGCAGTCCTCACTACCCTCTGGAGAGCCTTACGGTTGAGGGCGGAGCAGTTGCCGTACCAGGCGGTGATACAGCCCGCCAGGATGCTCTCGATTGTGCATCTGTAGAAGTTTGTGAGTGCTTTTGGTGACAAGCCGAATTTTTTCAGCCTCCTGAGGTTGAATAGGCGCTGCTGCGCCTTCTTCACGACGCTGTCAGTGTGAGTGGACCAATTCAGTTTGTCTGTGATGTGTATGCCGAGGAACTTAAAACTAGCTACCCTCTCCACTACTGTTCCATCGATGTGGATAGGGGGTGTTCCCTCTGCTGTTTCCTGAAGTCCACAATCATCTCCTTAGTTTTGTTGACGTTGAGTGTGAGGTTATTTTCCTGACACCACACTCCAAGGGCCCTCACCTCCTCCCTGTAGGCCGTCTCGTCGTTGTTGGTAATCAAGCCTACCACTGTTGTGTCGTCCGCAAACTTGATGATTGAGTTGGAGGCGTGCGTGGCCACGCAGTCGTGGGTGAACAGGGAGTACAGGAGAGGGCTCAGAACGCACCCTTGTGGGGCCCCCGTGTTGAGGATCAGCGGGGAGGAGATGTTGTTGCCTACCCTCACCACCTGGGGGCGGCCCGTCAGGAAGTCCAGTACCCAGTTGCACAGGGCGGGGTCGAGACCCAGGGTCTCGAGCTTGATGACGAGCTTGGAGGGTACTATGGTGTTGAATGCCGAGCTGTAGTCGATGAACAGCATTCTCACATAGGTATTCCTCTTGTCCAGGTGGGTTAGGGCAGTGTGCAGTGTGGTTGAGATTGCATCGTCTGTGGACCTATTTGGGCGGTAAGCAAATTGGAGTGGGTCTAGGGTGTCAGGTAGGGTGGAGGTGATATGGTCCTTGACTAGTCTCTCAAAGCACTTCATGATGACGGAAGTGAGTGCTACGGGGCGGTAGTCGTTTAGCTCAGTTACCTTAGCTTTCTTGGGAACAGGAACAATGGTGGCCCTCTTGAAGCATGTGGGAACAGCAGACTGGTATAGGGATTGATGCAATGATTGGTGCAATGACAGTGCTTTTTTCGCAAATGCGCTTGTTAAATCACCCGTTTAGCGAAGTAGGCTATGATTCAATGATAAATTAATAGGCACCGCATCGATTATATGCAACGCAGGACAAGCTAGATAAACTAGTAATATCATCAACCATGTGTCGTTAACTAGTGATTATGTTAAGATTTATTGTGTTTTTATAAGATACATTTCATGCTAGCTAGCAACGCAACTTACCTTGGCTCCTTGCTGCACTCACATAACAGGTAGTCAGCCTGCCACAAAGTCTCCTCGTGGAGTGCAATGTAATCGTCCATGATCAGTGTGCAAAAATGCAGATTACCAATTGTTATGAAAACTTGAAACCGGCCCTAATGAATCGGCCATTCCAATTAATCGGTCGACCTCTAGTTTGGATTGTTACCACATTGAACACTACCCTCTGTGTGTAGTGGTTGTGTTTTCAGTTCAATTGGCTTGATGCTTGGTCCAGAGTGGACTGATAATCCATAATTTATAACAGGTGAAGATTTTAAAAATTATTGGTGCAGTACAGTAATTTATTTGAATTGTATTTATTATTTATTTAACCAGGTGAGTTGACTGAGAATACATTGTGATTTACAGCAACGTCCTGGGGTAAATTACAATACATAGACCTAGTTAAAAGCCATATTTAACACGCAGAAATATAAGCAAGCGAAATTCAATAAAGATCAATCTCATAAGAATTCCAATTTCCTTTTGCCTCTCAACAATATTGATGTACTATAAGACTGATAGGCTACAATAAAATTATAGAGCCTACTCTTACGATAAGTGCCATGGGATTTTTAATGACCACAGAGAGTCTGAACACCCGTTTAACATCCCATCCGAAAGACAGCACCATTCGTAGGGCAATGTCCCCTCTACTGCCCTGGGGATCTCCTTAGACCAGAGGGGGGTGCTCGCTACTGGCTTTACATCACCACTGCCAGCAGCACCTGGTCTCCCATCCAGGAACCATCCCTGCTTTAGCTTCAGAGGCAAACCAGCAATGGGATGCTGCTGGTATCAAGCTGAAGGCATGAATCAAATGGTTGTTTACTGAAACTCCCAAAGTCTTTCCAATCAATGTAATACATGTTGAACAATAGCCTACCTCTCTGTGGTCAACTAGATGATAATTGTCAACACTGTTGTGATTTGAGACAAGCTTGGGGACTCCTGTTGATAAATCAATCATCGTCAGATTTGAGTTTTCACTGAATCTCCGTTTGGATATTGGTTAGGCTGCAATTAGTCTAGGGAAATGTTATCTATAGTTGAGTTGAGTGCTGCTCTGATCATCTTGTCTAGTTGTCTAGCTCATTTATTAGAGTATTTTGCCAGTAGTTTAACAGGTGGGCTATTTGCTCTAAACTCAAGTCGTTTAGTATGCAATAGTGTAGCTTAAATCAAGTGTAGCACCATTTTTTTGTTCGATCGCGTTTAGGCAACTCTTAAAGCCCGCGGAGGTTGTAAAATATGAACACGAGAATCACATTCTTTTCAAAATATAGATTGCTAGTATTTTCTATTGGTATCATGATGAAGATACTATCAATGTAAGAGCCTACGCACCTGCTCTTTAACCAAGTGGAGTGAGGGTAGAGATGAAACGTGGAACAAAAAAGCATGGACTTGGGCTGTTTCAAAATACCACTTTTTTTATATGACCGGTTCCACACATTTCCGTGACCAGTTGTGTGGGAAAAATATAAATGTAACCCCCCCCGTATTCCAATATATTATTATTATAAAATATATATGTGTTGACTATGATCGGGTAGGTAGGTCTTGTCTGTTCAATGAACAAAATAATTAACTATTAATTTAATTCATTTGGACATAACGTAGCCTAATTAAACCCAAAATGTGTTATTCTATTCTTTTGAAAATATGTTTCAGGTAAGAATGTGGTATAAAATAGGCATGTTTGTAAGGGGGCCATATAAAAAGTACCTTCTTTTTTTGTACAGAAAAAAAGACCGTAAATCCTATGTGAAAGCAGGTACTACACATCTAAACCATTGTTGTTATTGTGGGACACACACACACACACACACCGGTAAATCCTATGTGAAATCCGTATTACATACCTGAACAATTGCTGTTCTTGAGTGGTAAAAATACCGTAAATCCTATGTGAATGCAGTTCTACACATCTAAACCATTGTTGTTATTGTGGAGCACTCCTCTACAGTAGGTGGCGGTGTTGTACTTTCAATTGAATTGCACGGTCCAGTTTATGATTACATTACTGTGAAGATGACGAAAAAACAATCTCAACAGCTACTTACAAACAAAGCAAGCTAGCGATGTTTAGTTTATGATATGATTGTATCAATTTTACTAGCTAGATAGATAATTGTGAATTATCATAATATAGAAAAACAAAAACACTGTTTCATTGAAAAGGGGCCAAAAGCGTCGGGGGACAATGTCGGGCTCCGTTGCCGATTTCCAGGCGCAGATAGCCTCAATCATGGAGGTGCTAGCCAACGCGGCTGTAGCCGAAATCTGCAAAGTTGTTGACGATGGCTATGCGGTTGTACATCTGGAGATGTCCCAAAGCCACAAGGAGAACGAATTTCTCCGGAGGAAAATGAAATTGATGGAACTTCAGATCACCAGATTTCGAGCAGAGAGAACAAAGTCTTCAGAGGGGTCCGTCCACAATCGCTTCCATGGAATACGCCTCCTAAACAGACACAACCATCGAGAAACTGCAACGACAGGTTGGTGGTGATACTAAATTATACAGTGTGCACATACATTAGGATCCTTTTCAGTTTGACCCCATCCATCAATGGTGTTTCATAAAGTAGAATTCAAGCATAATACGGCTGTGATGTATGCATGTCAATACAGTTAGGGATGTATTATTGACATTAGCCCTATATGCGTTATGCATACATGCAGGATGTATACAGTTAGTGGCCAGTTTATTAGGTACATCCGTCTAGTACCGGGTCAGACCCCCCTTTGCCTCCAGAACAGCCAGAATTCTCTGGTGCATGGATACGTACCTCAATTAGTATCAAGGGACCTAACATATGCCAGGAATCATTCCCCACACCATTACACTACCGCCACAAGCCTGTACTGTTGACATCAGGCAGGATGGGCCATGGCCTCATGTTGCTTACACCAAATCCTGCCTTTGCCTCAGAATGACGCAACAGGAACCTGGATTCGTTGGATTAGGCAATGCTTTTCCACTCCTCAATTGTCCAGTGTTGGTGATGGCGTTGCCCACTGGAGCCACTTCTGCTTGTTTTTAGTTGATAGAAGTGGAACCTGGTGTGGTCGTCTGCTGCAACAACCCATCTGTGACAAGGACGGCTGAGTTGTGCGTTCTGAGATGCCGTTCTGTGCCATTATTTGCCTGTTTGTGGCCCACCTGCTAGCTTGCACGATTCTTTTCATTCTCCTTCGACCTCTCATCAACAAGCTGTTTTCACGCAGAGGACTGCCGCAAGCTGGATGTTTTTTGTTTCCTGCACCATTGTCGGTAAACTTTAGACAACTGTCGTGCGCGAAAAGCCCAGGACCAGCCGCTTCTGAAATACTGGAACCGACACACCTTGCACCAACAATCATACCACGCTCAAAGTTGCTTAGGTCACTCGTTTTGCCCATTCTAACATTCAGTCGAACAGTAACTTAATGCCTCGATGCTTGTCTGCCTGCTTTATACAGCAAGTCACAGCCACCTGACTAGCTGTCTGTAGGAGCAAACCATTTTCGTGAACGGAGCGGTGTACATAATAAACTAGCCACTGAGTGTATATTGTACTGTCACCACAGCTAGGATCCTTCTAGCTCTATATACACATTACACACGTCATGAACGTATCATGCTTACTTTGTACTGCCACCACAGCTAGGATCCCTCTAGCTCTATACACACATTACACACGTCATGAACGTATTATGCTTGTTTTGTTCTTTGTAAAACACTGTGGATGGATGGGGCCAAATTAACCTCTTTATTTCCAGGACCTACTTGGCAAAGCAGAAACAGACTTTCCAACAGGAGTTTTGGGAACAGCAGCATTCAAAGAGACAGACAGCCCATAGACGTGGACCAAGACGATGTCTCTCCATCAAAGCATATGGATGCTACAAGTGATGAGGTAAGTTCCAATTTCATGCTGTCACAGAGTTACGTCTGTTTTAGTCTCGGACACCAGACACTTCCGCCTGGGGATGAGGTTATGCCTGTATAGACGTATATACCAGCACATTATAACTAGTGATGTTTAAATTGAGTAAAGTAACAGTCCCTATACTTTCAATGCATTTTTGCACTAAAGGTTTGTAAAGGCATGTGTAAAATACAGAAGGTGGAGTTTACCCTCCAATACACCACTGATTATAACACAATAACAACAAGGCAACTACTATGAATTTCATTAAATCCCATGTCATGCCCATATCTCCATTCAGTAGATAGTGTATGCTCTGTCTCACTCACTCATCTCTCCCACTTAACCCCATCAGCAGTCAGCAGAGACAGAGGAAGGGCAACCAGACCTGCTGATCATCAAGGTGGAGGGAGAAGCAGATGACCAGGACTCTAGGATCAGCCACCCAGCTAGAACAGTGGAGGGCAGCAGAGAACTAACCACCCAACCGGCTGCAGCCACCACAGAGGACTCCGCCTTCCAGTCCAGTGGCACCAGAGGCAACAACAACTACAAACACAGCTATGGAGGTCAGTGGATCTGACGCCGTCCTCCTCCAGTCAGAAACAGGGACTGTGAACCAGGGACCCCAGCAACGCATGGGATTTGAACCGAAAGCAGAGAGACCGAGTCTGGACACAAAGTGTGATATGGACGGGGACCTCACTCTCCTAAGAGATTCTTTAAACCAGGTGTGGAGAGAGGTAGTAGGGACGGATGATGGCGCCTCTGCTGCTCACACTAAAGTAATGGACCTAGGGAGTGGCTCAGTGGACCCAGAAACCCAGAATAGATCGGCCACAGAAATGAGAAGTGTAGGGTTAGAAAACCACAGGTTTTCCCCCAAGTCATTCCATTCTTCATCAGAACATGTGATAGTGATTGACTCTGTATCCAGTGGGCAGCAGGTAGATAGAGATTTTGAGTGGTGTCAGGTGGGTACAGCTACTACACCACAGGACAATGGGACTGAAAATAAGCAGGGAGTGGGAGTGTTTAACAGAAATGCACCAATGAATCACCACGATTCGATGAGAGACAACACCACGCAATTTGTTTCACCCAGCTTCCGGGCCTCTGAGATAAATACAGGCATGCATGTTGGCACAGGTGAGGCCAATAAAGCTAGTTGGTGCTCATTGGCAAGCCTCCAGAGACACTCTGAAATACCAGGAAGAAGAGTTCAACAACCAGCTCATACCTCACTTCCTGATTGCCATTTTAGACCAAGTGCCACAACTTCCTCCCACTCGAGTAATCTCGCCACAGACGTTAGACCTGGTACCGTAGAACGACCATATGGTTGCCCGAGCTGCAATAAGAAGTTTGTCCACGAGAGTGACTTGCGGCAGCATGCTGTCATCCACACCAGAAAGCGGCCGTTCGCCTGCACCTTGTGTGAGAAGAGATTTGTGTCCCGCGCCAAGCTCCAAATGCACCTAAACGTCCACACTGGTGAGAAGCCCTTCAGTTGTACACATTGCGGACGCAGGTTCTCCCACTCCAGCAATCTGAAAAGACATCAGAAGCTTCATCATTGAGAACTGACAAGGAAGCAAGAGATTCCTATTGAAAAAAGCTGTTATAGCAATATCAGGAGTTCAAAGGTCATTGGTTCTAACATAGTCGTATTTCTGCAGGGTATTTGCCCTGGTCTCATACGTCTACAATACAACGTGGTTCATATTTACATTATCTACAAAGACTGTTACGTTTTCTTGGCTTCTTTAATGCCAACAGCATCACTCACATTGACTGTTAAGGTTGATAATGGTTCGATATAACTGCCTCAGACTAAAGTTATAGCAGCTACTGAAATTGTACTGTCCATTTGTACCAATTTGACCAATGGCTATTGCTGTTTGTTTGTCAATTCCTATAATTCCATCAATAAATCATATTTTTCAAAGAATTCCGTGGTGCTTCTTGACCCTGAATGTAGATTGACACTATATAGATTGACCACAGCTAGCACATAACGTTCTGAGAACCATATCTTTCTTAGTTGTGAATTTCAGCGTAACGTTTCCAACAGGTTTCCTAAAACGTTCCATAAAAACCACCAGAAATCATTAGTAACATTTCTAAGAATGTTTTGTAAAAACATGCATTCCTTTCTTAGCATCAGCATAACTCTATCCTCTATCTGGTTAAGTGTATTCAGATGTGTTGGCCGTTCCCACTTATTGGCCACAACAGATCTTAATGAGTGCTTGTTTCCTTTGAAAGGGGTCTGTTTGAATAGGCTAAAATGAACGGCTTTGTATAAGTAAAAAAAAATGAACATGGCGTGTTAGCTCCATCATGGTGGCACAGTGAACTCATTTCATGGATAGAGAACAGAAGATCATAGTTTAGAATCTCACTGATGCCGTGCCATACTAAAGAAAGAAATGTGTTTGCATGTGGCCCATCTGTGCTTGGAGTTCAAAACAGTTAACCCAAACTAAGCCAGCAGTGTTATGAAAGTATTATTGAAACATTCTCAGAACGTTATTTAATTACCTTTAAAGAAAACTAGGATTTCCATTCTCAGAACGTCAATAAAACCTCCCAGTAAAACTTTCAGGGAACCACAGTAAAATATTTTTAGAATCTCCCAGAACAAGCTAAATGTTCACTTCTGTTTTTAGAACGTTTAAAAGACATTAAGCTTTACCAGTCAGGAAACATATGACTTCGTTTCCAGAACCAATGGGAAACCAAAAACTTAGGTTCCTACAATTTCCAAAGAACCAATTGTGCTAGCTGGGTCTTGTTGAGTTGATGTTGAGATGTGTCTGTTACTTGAACTCTGTGAAGCATTTATTTGGGCTGCAAATTCTGAGGCTGGTAACTCTAACTCTAATGGGGTGGCAGGTAGCCTAGTGGTTAGAGTGTTGGACTTGTGACCGAAAGGTTGCAAGATCGAATACCCGAGCTGACAAGGTACAAATCTGTCGTTCTGCCCCTGAACAAGGCAGTTAATCCACGGTTCCTAGGCCGTCATTGAAAATAAGAATTTGTTCTTAAACTGACTTGCCTAGTTAAATAAAGGTTAACAATTTCATTAATTTATCCCCTACAGCAGAGGTAACTCTGGGTCTTCCTTTCCTGTGGCGGTCATCATGAGAGCCAGTTTCATCATAGTGCTTGATGGTTTTTGCGACTGCACAGAAAGTAAAAACGTTTTTGAAATATTCCGGAATGACTGACCTTCATGTCTTAAAGTAATGATGGACTGTTGTTTCTCTTTGCTATTTTGAGCTGTTCTTGCCATAATATGGACCTATTTGGTAAAATACAATCTTCTGTATACCACCCCTACCTTGTCACAACACAACTGATTGGCTCAAATGCATTAAGAAGGAAAGAAATTCCACAAATATACTTAACAAGGCACGCCTGTTAATTGAAATGCATCCCAGGTGACATGAAGCTGGTTGAGAGAATGCCAAGAGTGTGCAAAGCTGTCATCAAGGCAAACTGTGGCTACTTTGAAGAATCTGAAATATACAATATATTTTGACACTTTTGGTTACTACATGATTTCATTTGTGTTATTTCATAGTTATGATGTCTTCACTATTATTCTACAATGCAGAAATTTTTTAAAAAATTAAGAAAATCCCTTGAATGAGTAGGTGTGTCCAAACTTTTGACTGATTCTGTATATATATATACCCAATATAGATTGATCCTAAACATATTGTCCCTAAATATACAGTATATTGACCATAAATATAGGTTGACCCTATATAGCCATCAGGTAGAACAGAAAACCAGCAGGATCCGGACCTCAATAGGGTAAGATTTGAATACCCCTCCTATATTGATTGACCCTAAATATATATTGACCCTATATAGATTGACGCTAAATATACAGGTAACTACCAAAATAATGAAAACAAATTAGGGATACAAAGTATATTGAAAGTAGGTGCTTCCACACAGGTGTGGTTCCTTAGTTAATTAATCAATTATTATCCCATCATGCTTAGGGTCATGAATAAAAATGCTGGGTAGGCCATTATTTTGTCGACAAAGGCTATTCCCCATAGGATGACAATGCCCCCATCCACAGGGCACCAGTGGTCACTGAATGGTTTAATGGGCATGAAAACGATGTCAACCATATGTCATGACCGTCTTAGTCACCAGATCTCAATCCAATTGAACACTTTTTTAAAGTGTCTTCCACGACCATCAACAAAGCACAAAATGATGGAATTTCTCGTGGAAGAACGGTGTCACATCCCTCTAATAGAGTTCCTGACACTTGTAGAATCTATGCCAAGGTGCATTGAAGCAGTTCTGGCTCGTTGTGGCCCAACACCCTATTAAATCACTTTGTTGGTGTTTCTTTTATTTTGGTAGGTATCTATGTTCTCACCTTGCTGACAAATTAAATCAAGCAGGAAAGGTCATTTTCCTTTCAAAAGTACAGGGAATTTTCGATCAATCAAATGTACTCATAAAGCCCCTTTTACATCAGCAGATGTCACAATGTGCCTATATAGAAACCCAGCCTAAAACCCCAATGAGCACGCAATGCAGATGTAGAAGCACAGTGGCTAGGAAAAACTCCCTAGGAAGGCAGGAAAAACCTAGAGAGGAACCAGGCTCTGAGGGGTGGCCAGTCCTCTTCTGGCTGTGCCCTGTGGAGATTAAAAGAGTACATGGCCATAAGGCCAGATCGTTCTTAAAGATGTTCAAATGGTCATAGATGACCAGCAGGGTCAAATAACAATCACAGTGTCTATAGAGGTTGCAACAGGTCAGCACCTCAGGAGTAAATGTCAGTTAGCTTTTCATAGCAAAGTATTCAAAGGTAGAGAGTAGAGACAGCAGGTGCGGTAGAGAGAGGTTTTGAGATTTCTGTGTCAATGAGTTACGTCAGTAAATGAACAACTTAATTCAAGCCATTGGATCAATACTACAGCCTAGTAATAGCTGAGTTATAATAGATGTGTTTGTTTGAGAGCTTTGTAGAGCTCATGCCCGTCAATTTAATTCCTCCCACCTCTTTTTTAGGCCAAATCTGATGTGGAAGAGAGAGATGGGGAGGGGGAATAGAGTCTGGACAGACAGAGAAGTGTCCCCTGACACTCAAAATGCAGAGCAAGGGAGAACTGTAGGATCCAGGTCCAAGTCGCCCGATTTCAACAGACTGTCCACCCGAGTGTTACTTTCCACCAGGTTCCCCAAAGAGGGAAGCAAGCCCCGTTCCCGAATATCAACAGTGGCTCTACTACTTCATCGAAATGCATGGAAAAGCATCCACAACAGCTAACGCCTTGCTTGGGCAAGAGGCAGCTCCAGTGCAACTTCATACTACTCCACCAGGTGTAATGATGGTCAGGGCCAGGAGTTTTTCCTCACCACATGACCAGAGCAGGGGAAAACTCCTGGCCCTAGTTGTAAGGGCTCCACACTACTGGGGGTTTCATATGAAAACTTGAATCCATGTGTTTTTAACAGTTTAATTGGTTTCCCCATTGAATGCTTCCCTCTGTGTGTAGTGGTCGTGTTTTCAGTTCAACTGGCTTGATGTTTGGTTCAGAGTGGACTGATAATGTATAAGTTATAACAAGTTAAGATTTTGAACATCCTTATGAAATTGTATCGTTTCCGGGGATGTACCAAAGGACAGCAATTAACCATTTATTTCCATTTGCCTTTCGACAAGATATAGTAGATTTACAATCAGATTGATATGCTGTAAATATGTGGATTAAAGTCATATCTAGGCTGTCATACTGTTGTAAATCGTTTGTTGTTTATTTCTATTAGAAATACCCCAAATAGTGAAATGATTTATTTAAAAAAATAATGAAATATTGTTTTCACCAGAGAACATGTTGTTCATTACGTAGGTACAACCGCACTCCTGTACGGTAGGTGGCGGTGTTCAACTTTAAATTCTACAGTCCACGTATGATTACATTACTGTGACGTGAGGAAATCAAATAAAACATCTCACCAGCTAGCTACAAACAAAGCTAGCTGCAAATTGACGTTAAGTTTCTGTTATGATTATTTGTCTTAATAGATTGGTAGATAACTGTAGATAATCATAATATATAAAACGCAAATACTGTTACATTGAAAAGGGGCAAAAAGCGTCGGGGGACAATGTCGGGTTCCGTGGTCGAGTTCCAGGCGCAGATAGCCTCAATCATGGAGGTGCTAGCCAACGCGGCTGTTGCCGAAATCTGCAAAGTTGTTGACGATGGCTATGCTGTTGTGCACCTGAAAATGTCCCAAAGCCACAAGGAAAACGAATTTCTCCGGAGGAAAATGAAATTGATGGAACTTCAGATCACCAGGTTTCGGGCGGAGAGAACAAAGTTTTCAGAGGGGTCCGTCCACAATCGCTTCCATGGAATACGCCTCCTAAACAGACACAACCATCGAGAGATTACAACAGGTTGGTGATGATGATGAATTTGACACTGTGCACATAGCTTACATTACGTTATTCTTCAGTTTGACCCCATCCATCAATTGTGTTTTACAAAGTTTAAAGCAAGTATAATACTTCCATGATTTATGTAATGTCAATAAAGTTAGGGCCCAGCTGTATTATTGACAGTCCACATATGACGTATCATGGTTACTTTGTACTGTCAATACAACTAGGATCCCTCTAGCTCTATATACACATTACATACACTACCGTTCAAAAGTTCGGGGTCACTTAGAAATGTCCTTGTTTTTGAAAGAAAAGCACACTTTGTCCATTAAAATAACATCAAATTGATCAGAAATACAGTGTAGACATTGTCAATGTTGTAAATTACTATTGTAGCTGGAAACTGCTGATTTAAAATATATATATATTTTATTATTGCATTTTCCAATTAAGATGATTCAAAACAAAAATTAAATAATTTATCAAACTGTTCAACCATGAAGGAGAGGGACAATTGTCAAACCTCTGAGCTAGAAATCTAGACGGCAGTCCAATTGTACATTCTGAAATTGGGGAGGTTTAAGCCCCCTTGGCCGTAATCAAGGGTCAGTTTATCCAGGCAAACCCTTGGGGTTTTGCCGTGCCAGATAAACCATCTGGTCAGCTTGTCGAGAGAGAAAAAGAATGCTGCGGGCACAGGGATAGGGAGAGATTGAAACAAATATAGAAATCTGGGCAGGACATTTATTTGAATTACATTGATTCTACCCAGTAGAGTGAGAGGCAAGTCCATCCATTTACACAGGTCACCCTCCACCTTATGCAACAAGCTGGCCATATTGAGTTTATAGAGGTTGTTCAGATTACCATCCACCATTTTACAGGGTGGCAGGGTATCCTAGTGGTTAGAGCGTTGGACTAGTAACCTGCAAGTTCAAACCCCCGAGCTGACAAGGTAAAAATCTGTCGTTCTGCCCCTAAACAGGCAGTTAACCCACTGTTCCTAGGCCGTCATTGAAAATAAGAATTTGTTCTGAACTGACTTGCCTACTTAAATAAAGGTCAAACAAAATAAATAAATAAAATGCCCAAATATGTCAAGCCCATAGGCAACCATCTAAAAGGTAACTGATGCTTGATGTAACTCTTTGATGGTCAAAGACAGACAAAGGTAAGATTTCACTTTTATCCAAATGGACCTTATATCCAGAGAAAGAACTATAACGGTTCTGTAAGTGGGAGAGGGAATGTTCTGGCTTTGTTAGAAATAAGATAAGGTTGTCCGCAAAGAGTGATAACTTATGGGTATGGGGGCCCACCTCAAAGCCAATGATTCGATGACGAGAGGGAAAAGGTGGGGGTAGCTCCCTCCAGTAACCACGAGAACAACCGTTCCTTGATTTTAACTGGCGCCTTCATTCTGTAGTTTTAGTCAGAATTATCACCTTCCGTGAGAACTATAAAGTAAATGAAAATACAGTTAAACACACTCTTACAACCTTCTTATCTTACGAGTGACTTATTAGCTTGTTATAACTCTGAAGTGCTTACATACATAACAGTTTAGCCAGAGCTATAACAGTATCAGATTAAACACATGAATAAAGGAAAAATAGCTCATTGGCTGCTTATTACAGAAGGGAGGAAATCAAACTTCACACTTATTATTCCTGGCATTTCATCCTTAATTATTATAGCGTTACCATCCTAACATACACACTTCATCCTTAATTATTATAGCGTTACCATCTTAACATACACACTTCATCCTTAATTATTATAGCGTTACCATCTTAACATACACACTTCATCCTTAATTATTATAGCGTTACCATCCTAACATACACACTTCATCCTTAATTATTATAGCGTTACCATCCTAACATACACACTTCATCCTTAATTATTATAGCGTTACCATCCTAACATACACACTTCATCCTTAATTATTATAGCGTTACCATCCTAACATACACACTTCATCCTTAATTATTATAGCGTTACCATCCTAACATACACACTTCATCCTTAATTATTATAGCGTTACCATCCTAACATACACACTTCATCCTTAATTATTATAGCGTTACCATCCTAACATACACACTTCATCCTTAATTATTATAGCGTTACCATCCTAACATACACACTTCATCCTTAATTATTAATTACCATCCTAACATACACACTTCATCCTTAATTATTATAGCGTTACCATCCTAACATACACACTTCATCCTTAATTATTATAACGTTACCATCCTAACATACACACTTCAACCTTTACGAACTACACCCGATGACATGTGTAGCTCAGTTGGTAGAGCATGGTGCTTGTAACGCCAGGGTAGTGGGTTCGATCCCATACACACTTCATCCTTAATTATTATAGCGACCACCCATACACAGAATGTATGCACACATGACTGTAAGTCGCTTTGGATAAAAGCGTCTGCTAAAATGGCATATATTATATATTATTATATATTATATATATATTATTAAAACTTAGCTAACACAGCGCGGGATTGCCTTCCCTCCAAAGGTGTGTTGCTACAATAATGTTCCCCATTACAACAGTTATTAGCTACGTAGTTACAATGTCTATTTAGAAACACGGTACCTAAACTTTTTTCCAAAAAGTGAAAGAGATATGGCCATTCAACCCTATCAAAGGCCTTTTCGGCGTCGAGGGAGACTGCGACACTTAAGTATTTTGTTTTTGTTAGCAAGGTGAATTATATCAAAAAACCTTTTGACATTATTGGAGGACAATCTATTCATTTTGAAGCCAGTCTGATCTGGGTTGATCAACAGGGGAAGACATGACTCCAGTCTCCTAGATCCTAGTTTACAATCTGTGTTAAGGAGAGATTGGTGCACTTTAGCGGGTTTTTCCCTTTCTTGTGAATTACTGTTATCACTGTTTGAGAGAGAGACTCTGGAAAGCAGTTGTCCTCTCCTGCTTTTTTAAGTTCCTCCATAAGGTAGGGGACCAACAGCTCCTTACATTCTTTATAGAACTCTGGAGGGAGTTGTATTAGAAGGTAAGCATTTAATTGTTGACGCAGAACGGGATGTGTCTACTTATCAGAATTGCAGTTCCTCTTCCTTTGGAGTTAAAAGAGGACTCAAAACCTTGTCATACCCATTCCCTCTTTAGTTTCACTGTCTGTAAGATGTGTTTCTTGTAAAAACACAATGTCAGCCTTTCATTTCTTAAGTTATGTATAGACTCTCTTCCTCTTAATCGGGCTGTTAAGACCTTTTACATTGAATGTGACATATTTTAGTGGATTAAGCATAGGTTGGGTTTCAAATATATACCCGAATGGTAACCCCCGATATGTAAATAGTCAGGTAATGTTTCAGAAGAAATGTCTTTGTTTCTGTCCATTTTGAGCCTGTAATCGAACCCACAAATGCTGATGCTCCAGATACTCAACTAGTCTAAAGAATGACAGTTTTATTGTTGCTTTAATCAGGACAACAGTTTTTAGCTGTGCTAACATACAGTTGAAGTTGGAAGTTTACATACACCTCAGCCAAATATATTTAAACTCAGTTTTTCACAATTCCTGACATTTAATCCTAGTAAAAATGTGGCATCTTAGGTCAGTTAGGATCAGCACTTTATTTTAAGAATGTGAAATGTCAGAATAATAGTAGAGACAATGATTTATTTCAGCTTTCATCACATTCCCAGTGGGCCAGAAGTTTACATACACTCAATTAGTATTTGGTAGCATTGTCTTTAAATTGTTTAACTTGAGTCAAACGTTTCAGGTAGCCTTCCACAAGCTTCCCACAATAAGTTGGGTGAATTTTGGCCCATTCCTCCTGACAGAGCTGGTGTAACTGAGTCAGGCTTGTAAGGCCTTCTTGCTCGCACACACTTTTTCAGTTCTGCCCACAAATGTTCTATAGGATGGAGGTCAGGGCTTTGTGATGGCCACTCCAATACCTTGACTTTGTTGTCCTTAAGCCATTTTGCCACAACTTTGGAAGTATGCTTGGGGTCATTGTCTATTTGGAAGACCCATCTGCGACCAAGCTTTAACTTCCTGACTGATGTCTTGAGATGTTGCTTCAATATATCAACATATTTTCTTTCCTCATGATGCCATCTATTTTGTGAAGTGCACCAGTCCATCCTGCAGCAAAGCACCCCCACAACATGATGCCACCCCCGTGCTTCACGGTTGGGATGGTGTTCTTCGGCTTGCAAGCCTCCCCCCTTTTCCACCAAACAAAGCGATGGTCATTATGGCCAAACAGTTCTATTTTTGTTTCATCAGACCAGAGGACATTTCTCCAAAAAGTACAATCTTTGTCCCCATGTGCAGTTACAAACTGGAGTCTGGCTTTTTTATGGAGGTTTTGGAACAATGGCTTCTTCCTTGCTGAGCGGCCTTTCAGGTTATGTCGATATAAGACTCGTTTTACTGTGGATATAGATACTTTTGTACCTGTTTCTTCCAGCATCTTCACAAGGTCCTTTGCTGTTGTTCTGGGATTGATTTGCACTTTTCGCACCAAAGCATGTTCATCTCTAGGAGACAGAACGTGTCTCCTTCCTGAGCGGTATGTGTCTCCTTCCTGAGCGGTATGACGCCTGCGCGGTCCCATGGTGTTTATACTTGCGTACTATTGTTTCTACAGATGAGCGAGGTACCTTCAGTCATTTGGTATTTGCTCCCAAGGATGAACCAGACTTGTGGAGGTCTACAATTGTTTTTCTGAGGTCTTGGCTGATTTCTTTCGATTTTCCCATGATGTCAAGCAAAGAGGCAAAGAGTTTGAAGGTAGGCCTTGAAATACATCTACAGGTACACCTCCAATTGACTCAAATGATGTCAATTAGCCTATCAGAAGCTTCTAAAGCCATGACATAATTTTCAGAAATTTTCCAAGCTGTTTAAAGGCACAGTCAACTTAGTGTATGTAAACTTCTGACCCACTGGAATTGTGATACAGTGAATTATAAGTGAAATAATCTGTTAACAATTGTTGGAAAAATTACTTGTGTTATGCACAAAGTAGATGTCCTAACCAACTTGCCAAAACTATAGTTTGCAAACAAGAAATCTGTGGAGTGGTTGAAAATGAGTTTTAATGACTCCAACCTAAGTGTATGTAAACTTCCGACTTCAGCTGTAATTGCAAAAGGGTTTTCTAATGATAATTTTTTTTTTTAATGTGATTTTCTTTCAAAAACAAGACATTTCTAAGTGACCCCAAACCTTTGAACAGTAGTGTACGTCATGAAGGTATTACTGTATGTTTGCTTTGTACTTTGTAAAACACCATTGATGGATGGGGTCAAATGAACCTCCTCTTTATTTCCAGGACCTACTTGGCAAAGCAGAAACAGACTTTCCAACAGGAGTTTTGGGAACAGCAGCATTCAAAGAGACAGACAGCCCATAGACGTGGACCAAGACGATGTCTCTCCATCAAAGCATATGGATGCTACAAGTGATGAGGTAAGTTCCAATTTTAACAGCCGATTTTAGACTGTCACAGACTTATGTCTATTTTAGTCTCGGACACCAGACACTTCCTTCCGCCTGGGGATGAGGTTATGTCTGTATAGACGAGTATCTCAGCACATTATAACTAGTGATGTAGTGGTTAAAAATATGGTTGGTAAACGATGATCAGTGAGTAAAGTAACAGTCCCTATACTTTAAATGCATTTTTGTGCCAAAGGGTTGTAAAGGCATGTGTAACATACAGACGGTGGAGTTTACCCTCCAATACACCACTGATTATAACACAATAACAACAAGACAACTACTATGAATTTCACTAAATCCCATGTCATGCCCATATCTCCATTCAGTAGATAGTGTATGCTCTGTCTCACTCACTCATCTCTCCCACTTAACCCCATCAGCAGTCAGGAGAGACAGAGGAAGGGGAACCAGACCTGCTGATCATCAAGGATGAGGGGGAAGCAGATGACCAGGACTCTAGGATCAGCCACCCAGCTAGAACAGTGGAGGGCAGCAGAGAACTAACCACCCAACCGACTCCAGACCCTGCCTTCCATCCCAGAGGCAACAACATCAACACAGCTATGGAGGTCAGTGGATCTGAGGCCATTCTCCTCCAGTCAGAAACAGGGAATGTGAACCAGGGACCACAGCAACACACAGTATTTGAACCCAGAGCAGAGAGACAGAGTCTGGACACAAAGAGTGACATGAACGAGGGCCTCAATCTCCTAAGAGATTCTTTAAACCAGGTGTGGAGAGAGGTAGTAGTGACTGATGATGGCGCCTCTGCTGCTCACACTAAAGTAATGGACCTAGGAATGGCCCAGTGGGCCCAGAAACCCAGACCAGCTCAGACATAGAAATGAGAAGTGTAGGGTTAGAAAACCACAGGTTTTCCCCCAAGTCATTCCATTCTTCATCAGAACATGTGATCGTGATTGACTCTGTATCCAGTGGGCAGCAGGTAGATAGAGATTTAGAGTGGGGTCAGGTGGGTACAGCTACTAAACCACAGGACAATGGGACTGAAAATAAGCAGGGAGTGGGAGTGTTTAACAGAAACGCACCAATGATTCACCCCAAATCGATGAGAGACAACACAACGCAATTTGTTTCACCCGGCTTCCGACCCTCAGAGGAAAATACATGCAGGCCTGGCACAGGAAATGCAGGTGAGGCCAACAAAGCTAGTTGGTGCTCGTTGGCAAGCCTCCATAGACACTCTGAAATACCAGGAAGAGGAGTTCAACAACCAGTTCCTGCCTCACTTCCTGACGGCTATTTTAGACCAAGCGCCACAACTTTCTCTCACTCCAGGACTTTCACCTCACACTTTAGACCTGGCACTGTAGAACGACCATACGGTTGCCCGAACTGCAATAAAAAGTTTCTCCACGAGAGCGACTTACAGCATCACATGATCATCCACACCAGGAAGCGAGTGTTCGCCTGCACGTTGTGTGAGAAGAGCTTTGTGTCCCCCAGCAAGCTCCAAGTGCACCAGAACGTCCACACTGGGGAGAAGCCCTTCAGTTGTGCACAGTGCGGGCGCAGGTTCTCCCACTCTGGCAATCTGAAAAGACATCAGAAGCTTCATCATTGAGACTGACACAAATAGGGCGGTGACGGTCAAGGAACTTTGGATGATAGTAATTGGTCAGCCAAATGACTCTGGTCACCGTTACAACCGTTTGAATAGCAAAAGATGCACATTTTGTCCTCTCCTCCACTCCTGACTTGTTTCAGCAAGTAGCAACAACGTTTCATCACTTCAGAGAGTCCATGTTACAGCAGAAACCATGGAGATCCTATTCAATTACTAGAGGGGCTGTGTCATAAACACTCAGTTCTAGAATGGAGTGAGAATGGCAGCCATTGTGATCAGGGAGAAATCCAATCCGGTCTAATTGGAACGGATGGCAGTAGAGGCAGAGGTGATACATTTCCTGTTTTTATGAATTATAAAAGTAAGACGTGATATATCAGAAATATAATGATTGTTAACCTAAAATATTGTCATGAAATTATAAATACAGTTTATACAGGTTTTATACACATTTTCTGTATAAATAGTCTCTAAAATATATCTAAACGGACCATAAATGTCTCACGGTTTGTTTTCTTTGAAAGCTGTGAATGTTGTAATATGATACAATATCAGTACGTATTGCATTTACAACTTGTATAAGACCTATCATCAGCTGTTTTCAGCCAGTGTATGGCTGTGGATTGACTGCACTGTTTGTATGGAATGTTGGCATATTGGCAGTTCATTTGAACAATTATTGGAAATCATTCAACTTAAACTGGCTGGCTAGCTAATAAATATACTGTGCAGTTAATCTTCAAATTCATTATTTTACACAATATCTTATCGCAGCACACTGGCTGCCCGTGGTTAACCAACTCACTGAACAAAATGGCTGATCTTTTATACTGTCGTAAGACCTTTCATGTACATTCTTGTATTCTAATTCCTAATTCTATGGAAGAAATTGACTCAACCTCACAAATGCCCGGCCGTCCCGTTTTCTGTCAGCTGTTCGATCCACAAAATATATTTTTTTTAAATATATATTTAGTTTTTATGGTTTATTACATTTTCATGACAGTCTTCATCCATAGCCATCGGTTACAGGGTTATACGGTAAATGTGCCAACCCTAGACACAGAAGCAAGAGATTCCTATGTAAAAAAAGCTATGGATTAGCATTATGTCAGTTAGGTAATAGCAATACGCTATGACAGTCCTGTCTACTTCCTGGATCATGTACCTTGCTGTTTTTGAATGTGATTCAAGAGTTATATAATCAAATTAATGAAAACATGGTCTTTTACTCTCTATGGGATCGGTGTCCCTATACCCGGACGGTTGAGCTAACGTGTGCTAATGTTATTAGCACACAGTTGTAAGTAACAGCGAACTTTCCAGGACATAGACATGTCTTATATGGGCAGAAAGCTTAAATTCTTGTTAATCTAACTGCACTGTCCAATTTACAGTAGCTTTCACAGTGAAAAAAAAAATACTTTAAAACTTAGCACGGCAACTGCTTTGATATACATTCATCTCTGAAGGTAAATAATGTACTTACATTCAGTAATCTTGCTCTGATTTGTCATCATGAAGGTCCCAGAGATAAAAATGTAGCATAGTTTTGTTTGATAAGAATACAGTTTTATATTCAAATGTGGGGACTGGGTTCTACAGTTTGAAGCCTTGCTGTCTCTGGCTCCACACCCACCCCACCCGGCCATCTAGATGTTTGAAAGTTAGTGTATATGCTAATGATCCATCATGTATGACATTCCTGGTAGTGTGTACCATATACTTTTTGTATGTTCTCTATAGTTATGTACTTGAAAATGTATCAATTGACCAATTCAGCACATTTGGGCAGACTTGATACAAAATATTGTCCGGTATTGTAATGCTTCACTGGATCAATCTGAAACTTTGCACACACACTGCTTCCATCTAGGTAACAAAATCTAAATTGCGCCAAAGGTAGGTCTTGAAATACATCTACAGGTACACCTCCAATTGACTCAAATGATGTCAATTAGCCTATCAGAAGCTTCTAAAGCCATGACATCATTTTCAGGAATTTTCCAAGCTGTTTAAAGGCACCGTCAACTTAGTGTATGTAAACTTCTGATCCACTGGAATTGTGATACAGTGAATTATAAGTGAAATCATCTGTCTGTAAACAATTGTTGGATAAATTACTTGTGTCATGCACAACACAGATGTCCTAACCGACTTGCCAAAACTATAGTTTGCTAACAAGAAATTTGTGCAGTGGTTGAAAAACTAGTTTTTGTGAGGGGAACGGCACCTCAGTACCTCCAGGCTCTGATCAGGCCCTACACCCAAACAAGGGCACTGCGTTCATCCACCTCTGGCCTGCTCGCCTCCCTACCACTGAGGAAGTACAGCTCCCGCTCAGCCCAGTCAAAACTGTTCGCTGCTCTGGCCCCCCAATGGTGGAACAAACTCCCTCACGACGCCAGGACAACGGAGTCAATCACCACCTTCCGGAGACACCTGAAACCCCACCTCTTTAAGGAATACCTAGGATAGGATAAGTAATCCCTCTCACCCCCCCCCTTAAGATTTAGATGCACTATTGTAAAGTGACTGTTCCACTGGATGTCATAAGGTGAATGCACCAATTTGTAAGTCGCTCTGGATAAGAGCGTCTGCTAAATGACTTAAATGTAAATGTAAATGTAGTTTTAATGACTCCAACCTAAGTGTATGTAAACTTCCCACTTCAACTGTTAAGTATTCAGACCCTTTGCTATGAGACTTGAAATTGAGCTCTGGTGCATCCTGTTTCCATTGATCATCCTTGAGATGTTTCTACAACTTGATTGGAGTCCACCTGTGGTAAATTAAATTGATTGGACTTGATTTGTTAAGACACACACCTGTCTATATAAGGTCCCACAGTTGACAGTGCATGTTAGATCACAATCCGAGCCATGAAGTCGAAGGAATTGTCTGTAGAGCTCCGAGATAGGATTGTATCAAGGCACAGATCTGGGGAAGGGTACCAAAACATTTCTGAAGCATTGAAGGTCCCCAAGAACACAGTGGCCTCCATCATTCTTAAATGGAAGAAGTTTGGAACCACCAAGACTCTTCCTAAATCTGGCCACCCGGCCAAACTGAGCAATCGGGGGAGAAAGGCCTTGGTCAGGGAGGTGACCAACAATCTGATGTTCCTCTTTAGAGATGGGAGAACCTTGCAGAAGGACAACCATCTCTGCAACAGTCCACCAATCAGGCCTTTATGATGGAGTGACCAGACGGAAGCCTCTCCTCAGTAAAAGGCACATGACAGCCTGCTTGGAGTTTGCCAAAAGGCACCTAAAGGACTCTCAGAACACAAGAACCAATATTCTCTGGTCTGATGAAACCAAGATTGAACTCTATGGACTATGCCAAGCGTCACGTCTGGAGAAAACCTGGCACCATCCCTACGATGAAGCATAGTGGTGGCAGCATCATGCTGTGGGGATGTTTTTCAGCGGCACTGGGGAGACTAGTCAGGATTGAGGGAAAGATGCAAAGTACAGATAGATTCTTGATGAAAACCTGCCCCAGAGCGCTCAGGACCACAGACAGGGGTGAAGGTTCACCTTCCAACAGGACAACTACCCTAAGCACACAGCCAAGACAATGCAGGAGTGTCTTCGGGACAAGTCTCTGAATGTCCTTGAGTGGCACAGTCAGAGCCCAGACTTGAACCCGCTTGAGAGGATCTGCAGAGAAGAATGGAAGAAACTCACCAAATACAGGTGTGCCAAGCTTGTAGCGTCCTACCCAAGGAGACTCAATGCTGTGATTGCTGGTAAAGGTGCTTCAACAAAGTACTGAGTAAAGGGTCTGAATACTTACGTGAATGTGAGATCAGTTCTTTTTTTTTTTTTGCAAAAATGTCTGAAAACTGCTTTGGCTTTGTCATTATGGGGTATTGTGTGTAGATTGATGAGGGGAAAAAAACAATTTAATCCATTTTAGAATAAGGCTGTAACGTAACAAAATGTGGAAAAGGTCAAGGGGTCTGAATACATTTGGAATGCACTGTATATGTAAAATTATATTTGTATTGGTCTATTATTTTACTTCTACCCAATGTCTTTATGAAGGCTTTTGCACAAAATACAAAAGGTGGAGTTTACCCTCCACTACACCACTGATTATAACAAAATAACAACAAGACAACTACTATGAAGTTCACTAAATCCCATGTCATGCCCATATCTCCATTCAGTAGATAGTGTATGCTGTGTCTCACTCACTCATCTCTCCCACTTAACCCCATCAGCAGTCAGCAGTCAGCAGAGACTCTTCTGGCTGTTTCTTTTTTAGGCAGACTTCTTTCAGACTGAATATCCACGGGGTAACCATGGTAACAGTCTGATGTTTAGGCATGTAGAAAGCATATGCTCTGTTTCACTCATCTCTCTCACTTAACCCCAGCAGACAGAGGAAGGGGAACCAGACCTGCTGATCATCAAGGTGGAGGGAGAAGCAGATTACCAGGACTCTAGGATCAGCCACCCAGCTAGAACAGTGGAGGGCAGCAGAGAACTAACCACCCAACCGGCTGCAGCCACCACAGAGGACCCCGCTTTCCAGCTCAGTGGCCCCAGAGGCAACAACAACAACATCGCTATGGAGGTCAGTGGATCTGACGTCGTCCTTGGCTTTCCCCCCAAGTCATTCCATTCTTCATCAGAACATGTGATAGTGATTGACTCTGTATCCAGTGGGCAGCAGGTAGATAGAGATTTTGAGTGGGGTCAGGTGGGTACAGTTACTACACCACAGGACAATGGGACTGGAAATAAGCAGGGAGTGGGAGTGTTTAACAGAAACGCACCATCGATTCACCCTGTACACCACAAATCAATGAGAGACAACACTATGCAGTTGGTTTCACCCGGATTCCGTCCCACAGAGATAAATACAAGCACCCGTCTTGACGCGGGAAATACAGGTGAGGCCAATAAAGCTAGTTTGCGCTCATTGGCAAGCCTCCATAGACACTCTGAAATACCAGGAAGAGGAGCTCAACAACCAGCTCATACCTCACTTCCTGTCGGCCATTTTAGACCAAGCGCCACAACTTCCTCTCACTCAAGTAATCTTGCTAATCACATTAGACCTGGCACCATAGAACGACCGTACGGTTGCCCGAGCTGCCATAAGAAGTTTGTTCACGAGAGTGACTTGCGGCAGCACGTCGTCATCCACACCAGAAAGCGGGTGTTCGCCTGCACCTTGTGCGAGAAGAGCTTTGTGTCCCCCAGCAAGCTCCAAGTGCACCAGAACGTCCACACTGGGGAGAAGCCCTTCAGTTGTGCACAGTGCGGGCGCAGGTTCTCCCAATCCAGCAATCTAAATAGACATCAGAAGCTTCATCATTGAAAACTGACACAGAAGCAAGAGATTCCTATTGTTGGGTTCTGAGAATATGAAATATACTTATTCATGTCACAGAGGGGGAGAGGGTAATGTATAACAGTTACATGATGTCAGGATATGTCACAGAGGGGGAGAGGCTAATGTATAACAGTTACATTATGTCAGGATATGTCACAGAGGGGGAGAGGGTAATGTATAACAGTTACATGATGTCAGGATATGTCACAAAGGGGGAGAGGCTAATGTATAACAGTTACATTATGTCAGGATATGTCACAGAGGGGGAGAGGGTAATGTATAACAGTTACATTATGTCAGGATATGTCACAGAGGGGGAGAGGGTAATGTATAACAGTTACATTATGTCAGGATATGTCACAGAGGGGAGAGGGTAATGTATAACAGTTACATTATGTCAGGATATGTCACAAAGGGAGCGAGGGTAATGTATAACATTTACATTATGTCAGGATATGTCACAGAGGGAGCGAGGGTAATGTATAACGTTTACATTATTTCAGAATATGTTATTGTTAGCCATCAGGGATCCTATGGGAGGGGTCCTCTGGGAGGAGAAGAGACACAGTCTGGTACCAGGCACCATGAGAGCCGTGAGTTGGGCAGGGAAGCGATCACATGTGGCAGGCATTGATAAGGGGCGAGAGCTTTGGATTAGGCATCAAGGGGGCTGAGGTCATCACTTCGTCTTCCTGTCGAACCATAACAGATGTCAGGGTTTGAGACAAGGAGGAGTGCATCTAAACTGGAGTATATAAACTCGTTAGTGGAAACATGTTTGTCTGAATGCAGCTGTATTGATCCTCTGGGAGAATAAACTTGGTTAAGCTTTCATAGTGTCTGTTGAGTTGTTTACTCTGAGAATTAGAACCTAACACTATTGAAAAAAGCTGTTATAGCAATATCATGAGTACAAACGTCATTGGTTCTAACATAGTCGTATGTCTGCAGGATGTTTGCCCTGGTCTCATACGTCTACAATACAACGTGGTTCATATTTACATTATCTACAAAGACTGTTACGTTTTCTTGGCTTCTTTAAGGCCAACAGCATCACTCACATTGACTGCTAAGATCATGGTTGTGTTCTTCTAACACTAAAGTTATAGCAGATACTGAAATTCTACTGTGAGACTGAAAAACTGTCTGTTCTTCTGTAACAATTTCACCAATGGCTGTTGCTGTTTATTGATAACATCCTATAATTCCCTCAATAAATAATATTTTTCAAAGAATTCCATGGTGCTTCTTGACCCTAAATACGCCTATTGATGTCACCTGTTAAATTCACTTCAATCAGTGTAGATGAAGGGGAGGAGGCAGGCTAAAGAAGTCATTTTTTAGCATTGAGACAATTGAGACATGGATTGTGTTTGTGTGTCATCCAGAGAGTGAATTGGCACGACATAAACCGGACCCATCTGTTACTATCTGGCCGGCCGACTGGTCCTAATCTGGCCGGCCGACTGGTCCTAATCTGGCCGGCCGACTGGTCCTATCTGGCCGGCTGACTGGTCCTATCTGGCCATTTTGTTCCTGAGAGCAGCTCATCAGGCCTGTGTCAGGAATAGAGCGAGAGAGCCAGAGGAGGGGAGAAAGTTGGGAAGGAGAGAGGATGATGTCAAAGAAGATAGGGCTGACAGACTAAAATCCCACTGGGCCCTGACTGATCTAGTTTTGATTAACATTTGGTCCAGTTAATTAACATGAAATCAACCAAAAAAAAGTCACCATGTCATTGGATTTGGGTTAAAAGTTTGGTGAAAAAAAGACTAAATGCCCTTACGTTGATGACTTTTTGTCAGATGTGTGTGTACTGGTAGCGAAGTCAGGTGCAGGAGAGCAGAGATTTGTGAAACAGGCGCACACTTTATTTAGGCAAAAGTGCAAAATGTGCAAAACAGTCACAAGAATTATGTTTAACAATAAACATCTTTGTGAAAAATAACGGGAAAAACAAGCCAGTCTGGTGCATCAACAATACACACGTAACACAAACAATCTGACACAAAGACAAGATGGAGAACAGAGTAATAAATACATGTAGATTGATTGGGGAATTTAAACCAGGTGTGCAGGGAACAAGACAAAACAAATGGATACATGAAAAATGGAGCGGCGATGGCTAGAAAGCTGGTGACGTGGACCACCGAACGCCGCCCGAGCAAGGAGAGGGGCCGACTTCGGCGGAAGTCGTGACACTTTTTGAAAATCCAATCAATTTTCCACGTTGATTCAATGTCATCACATTAATTTTTGGGGGTTGAAATGACATGGAAACAAAGTTGATTCAACCAGTTTTTGCCCAGTGGGATGAATGTCAACTGAATATATTTTTATCACTGACTTTTCACCAGTGATGTAATCACAAGCCGTAACCTTTTACACTCTTGGTCCAGCCCAGCTCAATCCTGACCTATGTAAATGAAAGATTGAGAGAAAGAAAACTGACTTTCTATGAACAGACAAATTGAAATGTATTGAATTAGATATGATATGAACTCATTTGCAGAAAGGTTCACAATTCCATCGAAGGGGAATGTGCACACGAGTGTTGTTGCGCCATACCAACAATTTGGCTATCTTCCCCGTCACATCATGAAAGGTCTTGTTGATGTTCTTTTGTCTCTCTCTCTGACTCTTCCTTTCTCCTCTGACCAGAAGGGACCGGTCGGCCAGACAGATAGGACCGGTCGGCCAGACAGATATTGGACCAGTCAGCCGGACAGATATAGGACCGGTCGGCCAGACAGATATAGGACCGTTCGGCCGGACAGATAGGACCGGTCGGCCAGACAGATATAGGACCGGTCGGCCAGACAGATATTGGACTGGTCGGCCGGACTGGTGGCGGTGGGGTTATGTTGTGGGCAGGCATAAGCTACAGACAACGAACACAATTGCATTTTAACGATGACAATTTCAATGCACAGAGATACCGTGACGAGATCCTAAGGCCCATTGTAGTGCCATTCATCCTCCACCATCAACTCATGTTTTAGCATAATGCACGGCCTCATGTTGCAAGTAACTGTACACAATTATTGGAAGCTGAAAATGTTCTTCCATGGCCTGCATAGTGCATACTCACCATGTCACCCATTGAGCAAGTTTGGGATGCTCGGGATCAACAGTGTGTTCCAGTTCCCGCCAATATCCAGCAACACAGCCATTGAAGCAGAGTGGGACAACATTCCACAGGCTACAATCAACAGCCTAATCTACTCTATGCAAAGGATGTGTGTCGTGCTGCATGAGGCAAATGGTGGTCACACCAGATACTGAAGGGTTTTCTGATCCACGCCTTTACCTTTTTTTTAAGGTATCTGAACAACAGATGCACGTCTGTATTCCCAGTCATGTGAAATCCATAGATTAGGGCCTAATTTAAGTATCTTAATTGACTGATTTACTTATATGAAATTGTTGATTGTTGCGTTTATATTTTTTTCGGTATAGATTGATCCTATATAGATTGGCCCTATATAGATTGACCCTAAATATATATTGACCCTAAATATACACTCACCGCCCAGTTTATTAGGTACACCACCCCGTTCAAGAAAATGGAACGCTCCTACAGACAGTGAATCAGGCAAAGCAGGCAGACAGGCATCGAGGCAATGTCACTGTTCAATTAAACGTTATAATAGGCAAAAGGAGTGAACTAAGCGACTTTGAGCGTGGTATGATCGTTGATGCCAGGTCCAGTATCTCAGAAATGTCCGACCTTTTCACACACGACAGTGTGTAGGGTTTCCCGAGGCTGGAGTGACAAAACAAAAAACAGCTCGTTGATAAGAGCAGTCGAAGGAGAATGGTAAGAATCGTGCAAGCTAGCAGGCAGGCCACAAATAGACAAATAATGGCGTAGTACATCAGTGGTGTGCAGAACGGCATCTCGGAACGCACAACTCATCTGTCCTTGTCATGGATGGGCTATTGCAGCAGACGACCACATCGGGTTCTACTCCTATCAGTTAAAAACAAGAAGAAGCTGCTCCAGTGGGCACGCAATCAACAACAATTGAGGAGTGGAAACAAATTGCCTGGTCTGATGAATCCCATTTCCTGTTGCGTCATGCTAATGGCAGAGTCAGGATTTGGCGTAAGCAGCATGAGTCCATGGACCCATCCTGCTTGGTGTCAACAGTACAGGCTGGTGGCGAGGATGTACCGCCATCCAATCTGCAGCAACTGTGTGATGCCATCGCGTCAACATGGACCAACATCCTTGTGGAACGTTTCAGACTTGTAGAATCAATTCCCCCGAATAATTCAGGTTGTTCTGAAAGAAAAGGGGGGTCCGACCCGGTACTAGGTGGGTGTACCTGATAAACAGGTCAAATAAATTGACCCTAAATATATATTGACCTTTTAATAGATTGACCCTAAATATATATTCTCACTTTGCTTCCAAATTAAATCAGTTCAATAAGTTGGAAGGAAAGGATTTTTTCCTTTTAAAAGTACAGGAAATTAATGCAGTCCGATTTGACTTTCAAATGTTTTAAAGACAGAGAAGATTTACATTTTCTGTGTCAATGAGTTTAGTCAGTAAATTAACAACTTACTTCAAGCCATTTGATCAATATTATAGCCTAGTAATAGCTGAGTTATAATAGACTTGCATTTGTTTTAGAGCTTTGTAGAGATCATGCCTGTCAATTTAATTCCTCCCTCCTCCTTTCAGGCCAAACTACTGTCACAGAGGGGGACACAGAGGGGGAATAGAGTCTGGACAGACAGAGAGGTGTCCCCCTGATACTCACAATGCAGAGCGAGGGGAAACTGTAGGGTTGAGGTTCAAGGTGCGAATTGTCCATTGAAATGTGGCAACTTGGACCTCAACCCTACAGTTCTCCCTCGCTCTGCGTTTTGAGTGTCAGGAGAGGACACTTTACATCCCAAAGGATTACTCTCCAACAGGTTCCCCAAAGACATGGAAAACATTAACCATTAGTGGGAAAAACATCTAAAACTGACCCAAGATCAGCATCTAGGTACAACTTAACACTGCTCCACCTGTGACATAATGAAAGGCAGGGGCAGGAGTTTTTCCTCACCACGTGACCAGACCAGGGAACACTTCCTGGCCCTAGATTTAAGGGGAATGGCTCGGCTTCACACTAGTGGGGTTTTCATATGAAAACTAGGTCTATGTGTTTTGATCCATTTGAATGGTTTCCACATTGAACACTACCCTCTCTGTGTAGTGGTAGTGTTTTCAGTTCAACTGTCTTGATGCTTGGTCCAGAGTGGACTGATAATGTTATGACAAGTAAATATTTTAAACATCCTTATGAATGTGTATAGGTGAACAGTAATTAAAAAATTATTTCCATTTGCCTGTCAACAATATACTTTAGATTTACTATCAGATTGATAGGCTGTAAAGATGTTGATGGAATTCATATATATGAATAGTAGGCTAGTCTGTCATACTGTTGTAATTTAACTGTTTTAATTAACTGTTTGTCGTTTATTTCTATTAAAAATACCAGAAATAGTTAAATGCTTTATTTTAGAAAAATCATGAAATATTGTTTACACCAGAAAACATGTTTATTATGGAGCTCCAACATTGTTATTATGGAGCTCCATGTTGTTATTGTGGAGCACTCCTATACAGTAGGTGGCGGTGTCCAACTTTCAAGTCCAGCATATGATTACATTACTGTGATGAGGAACAGGAAAAATAATCTCACAAGCGAGCTACAAACAAAGCTAGCTAGCTATCCATGTTTAGTTTCTGATATTATTGTATTTGTTTGAATAGCTTGCTAGATACTCATAATAAAGAAAACACAAAGACTGTTTACATATTGAAAAGGGACCAAAAGCGTCGGGGGACAATGTCGGGTTCCGTGGTCGAGTTCCAGGCGCAGATAGCCTCAATCATGGAGGTGCTTGCCAACGCGGCTGTTGCCGAAATCTGCAAAGTTGTTGACGATGGCTATGCTGTTGTGCACCTGAAGATGTCCCAAAGCCACAAGGAGAACGAATTTCTCCGGAGGAAAATGAAATTGATGGAACTTCAGATCACCAGGTTTCGAGCAGATAGAACAAAGTCTTCAGAGGGGTCCGTCCACAATCGCTTCCATGGAATACGCCTCATAAACAGACACAACCATCGAGAAACTGCAACGACAGGTTGGTGATGATGATGAATTTGACACTGTGCGCGTATTATAAATTAAATTACAGATTACCGACCATTTCGAATCCCACCGTACCTTCTCCGCTATGCAATCTGGTTTCCAAGCCACGCTCAAGGTCCTAAACGACATCATAACCGCAATCGATAAGAAACAATACTGTGCAGCCGTATTCATTGACCTGGCCAAAGCTTTCGACTGTCAATCACCACATTCTTATTGGCAGACAACAGCCTTGGTTTCTCAAATGATTGCCTCGCCTGGTTCACCAACTACTTCTCTGATAGAGTTCAGTGTGTCAAATCGGAGGGCCTGTTGGCCGGGTCCTCTGACAGTCTCTATGGGGGTGCAGGGTTCAATTCTCGGGCTGACTCTCTTCTCTGTATACATCAATGATGTCGCTCTTTCTGCTGGTGATTCTCTGATCCACCTCTACACAGACGACACCATTCTGTATACTTCTGGCCCTTCTTTGGACACTGTGTTTTAACAACCCTCCAGACGAGCTTCAATGCCATACAACACTCCTTCCGTGACCTCCAACTGCTCTTAAATGCTAGTAAAACTAAATGCATGCTCTTCAACCGATCGCTGCCCGCATCTGCCCACCTGCCTAGCATCACTACTCTGGACGGTTCTGACTTAGAATATGTGGACAACTACAAATACTGTACCTAGGTGTCTGGTTAGACTGTAAACTCTCCTTCCAGACTCACATTAAGCATCTCCAATCCAAAAAATAAATCTAGAATCGGCTTCCTATTTCTCAACAAAGCATCCTTCACTCATGCTGCCAAACATAACCTCGTAAAACTGACCATTCTACCGATCCTCGACTTCGGCTACATCATTTACAAAATAGCCTCCAACACTCTACTCAAAAAATTGGATGCAGTCTATCACAGTGCCATCCGTTTTGTCACCAAAGCCCCATATACTACCCACCATTGCGACTTGTACACTCTCGTTGGCTGGCCCTCGCTTCATACTTGTCAGCTAATCCACTGGCTCCAGGTCATCTACAAGACCCTGCTAGGTAAAGTCCCCCCTTATCTCAGCTCACTGGTCACCATAGCAGCACCTACCTGTAGCACGCGCTCCAGCAGGTATGTCTCACTGGTCACCCCCAAAGCCAATTCTTATTTTGACCGCCTTCCAGTTCTCTGCTGCCAATAACTGGAACAAACTGCAAAAATCACTGAAGCTTTAAGCACCAGCTGTCAGAGCAGCTCACAGATCACTAAACCTGTGCATAACCCATCTGTAAATAGCCCATCCACTAACCTCATCCCCATGCTGTATTTATTTATCTTGCTCCTTTGCACCCCAGTATCTCTACTTGCACATTCATCGTCTGCACATTCTACCATTCCAGTGTTTAATTGCTATATTGTAATTACTTCGCCACCATGGACTATTTATATTGCCTTACCTCCCTTGTCCTACCTCATTTGCACACACTGTATATATACTTTTTCTACTGTATTATTGACTGTATGTTTGTTTATTCCATGTGTAACTCTGTGTTGTTGTATGTGTCAAACTGCTTAGCTTTATCTTGGCCAGGTCACAGTTGCAAATGAGAACTTGTTCTCAACTAGCCTACCTGGTTAAATAAAGCTGAAATAAATACAAATTAAATTAAACATGAATCTTCAATTTGACCCCATCCATCAATTGTGTTTTACAAAGTTCAAAGCTAGTATAATACAGCCATGATTGATGTACTGTCAATACAGTTCGGCCTAGATGTAATTATTGAGATCCACCTCAAGAGGCTGAAGAAATTTGGCTTGGCCCCAAAGACCTTCATAAACCTACAGATGCATCATTGAGAGCATCCTTACGGACTGTATCACCACCTGGTACTGCTATTGCACCGCAGGGCTCTCTAGAGGGTGGTGCAGTTAGCCCAACGTATTTCCGGGGGCACCCTTGCCAGGACATCTACAGCACAGGTGTCACAGGAAGGCCAATAAGAATATCAAGGACCTCAGCCAGCTGAGCCTGTTCACTCACTACCATCTAGAAGGTGGAGACTTTACAGGTGCATCACAGCAGGGAACGAGAGACTGAAAAACTGCTTTTATCTCCAGGCCATCAGACTGTCCCCACTAGACTGCCTCCGCCCAGTACCCTGCCCTGAACTTAGTCACTTTAACCACTAGGCTACGCTGTCGCCCCTAGTCACTGTTACTAGCCCGGCTACCACCCAATACTCGACCCTGCACCTTAGTGACTGCTGCCCTAGTCACTGTTACTAGCCCGGCTACCACCCAATACTCTACCCTGCACCTTAGTGACTACTGCCCTAGTCACTGTTACTAGCCCGGCTACCACCCAATACTCTACCCTGCACCTTAGTGACTGCTGCCCTAGTCACTGTTACTAGCCCGGCTACCACCCAATACTCGACCCTGCACCTTAGTGACTGCTGCCCTAGTCACTGTTACTAGCCCGGCTACCACCCAATACTCTACCCTGCACCTTAGTGACTGCTGCCCTAGTCACTGTTACTAGCCCGGCTACCACCCAATACTCTACCCTGCACCTTAGTGACTGCTGCCCTAGTCATTGAACACTGGTCACTTTAATAATGTTTACATACTGTTTTACCCACTTTATATGGATGTAATGTATTCTAGTCAAGGCTCATCCTATATAACTACTGCTGTACACACCTTTTCTACTCATATACTGTCTATATATACCATCATATACATACATATTTATTCCGGACTCTGACCATGGTCGTTCTGATATTTCTTGATTCCTTTTTTTATTTTTTGGATGTGTCTGTATTGTTTTGTATTGTATTACTGCCCTGATGGAGCTAGAAACACAAGCATTTCACTGTGTTACAGTAGGTATTACTGCCCTGATGGAGCTAGAAACACAAGCATTTCACTGTTACAGTAGGTATTACTGCCCTGATGGAGCTAGAAACACAAGCATTTCACTGTTACAGTAGGTATTACTGCCCTGATGGAGCTAGAAACACAAGCATTTCACTGTTACAGTAGGTATTACTGCCCTGATGGAGCTAGAAACACAAACATTTCACTGTGTTACAGTAGGTATTACTGCCATGATGGAGCTAGAAACACAAGCATTTCACTGTGTTACAGTAGGTATTACTGCCATGATGGAGCTAGAAACACAAGCATTTCACTGTGTTACAGTAGGTATTACTGCCATGATGGAGCTAGAAACACAAGCATTTCACTGTTACAGTAGGTATTACTGCCCTGATGGAGCTAGAAACACAAGCATTTCACTGTTACAGTAGGTATTACTGCCCTGATGGAGCTAGAAACACAAGCATTTCACTGTTACAGTAGGTATTACTGCCCTGATGGAGTTAGAAACACAAGCATTTCACTGTTACAGTAGGTATTACTGCCATGATGGAGCTAGAAACACAAGCATTTCACTGTTACAGTAGATATTACTGCCCTGATGGAGCTAGAAACACAAGCATTTCACTGTGTTACAGTAGGTATTACTGCCATGATGGAGCTAGAAACACAAGCATTTCACTGTTACAGTAGGTATTACTGCCCTGATGGAGCTAGAAACACAAGCATTTCACTGTTACAGTAGATATTACTGCCCTGATGGAGCTAGAAACACAAGCATTTCACTGTGTTACAGTAGGTATTACTGCCATGATGGAGCTAGAAACACAAGCATTTCACTGTTACAGTAGGTATTACTGCCATGATGGAGCTAGAAACACAAGCATTTCACTGTTACAGTAGATATTACTGCCCTGATGGAGCTAGAAACACAAGCATTTCACTGTGTTACAGTAGGTATTACTGCCATGATGGAGCTAGAAACACAAGCATTTCACTGTGTTACAGTAGGTATTACTGCCATGATGGAGCTAGAAACATAAGCATTTCGCTACACCTGCGATAACATCTGTGAAATGTGTGTACGTGACCAATAAAATAAGATTTGAGGATGCATCATGCTTTCTTTGTACTGTCAACACAGCTAGGATTCTTTTAGCTCTACAGACACATAACATACATCATGAACATATGTTTGTTTTGTTCTTTGTAAAGCACCATTGATGGATGGGGTCAAATGAACCTCCCCCTTTTATTTCCAGGACCTACTTGGCAAAGCAGAGCCAGACTTTCCAACAGGAGTTTTGGGAACAGCAGCATTCAAAGAGACAGACAGCCCATAGACGTGGACCAAGACGATGTCTCTCCATCAAAGCATATGGATGCTACAAGTGATGAGGTAAGTTCCAATTTTAACAGACGATTTTAGACTGTCACAGACTTATATCTGTTTTAGTCTCGGACACCAGACACTTCCTTCCGCCTGGGGATGAGGTTATGTCTGTATAGACGAGTATCTCAGCACATTATAACTAGTGATGTAGTGGTTAAAAATATGGTTGGTAAACGATGATCAGTGAGTAAAGTAACAGTCCCTATACTTTAAATGCATTTTTGTGCCAAAGGGTTGTAAAAGGCATGTGTAACATACAGAAGGTGGAGTTTACCCTCCACTACACCACTGATTATAACACAATAACAACAAGACAATTACTATGAATTTCACGCCCATATCTCCATTCAGTAGATAGTGTATGCTCTGTCTCACTCACTCATCTCTCCCACTTAACCCCATCAGCAGTCAGCAGAGACAGAGGAAGGGGAACCAGACCTGCTGATCATCAAGGTGGAGGGAGAAGCCGATGACCATCACTCTAGGTTCAGCCACCCAGCTAGAACAGTGGAGGGCAGCAGAGAACTAACCACCCAACCGGCTGCAGCCACCACAGAGGACACTGCCATCCAGTCCAGTGGCCCCAGAAGCAACAACAACTACAACACCGCTATGGAGGTCAGTGGATCTGATGCCATCCTCCTCCAATCAGAAACAGGGAATGTGAACCAGGGACCCCAGCAGTACACAGGATTTGAACCCAAAGCAGAGAGACCGAGTCTGGACACAAAGTGTGACTTGAACGGGGACCTCAATCTCCTAAGAGATTCTTTAAACCAGGTATGGAAAGAGGTAGTAGTGACTGATGATGGTGCCTCTGCTGCTCACACTAAAGTAATGGACCTAGGGAGTGGCCCAGTGGGCCCAGAAACACAGACCAGCTCGGCCACAGATATGAGCAGTGTATCTAGTGGCCAGCAGGTGGATAGAGGTTTCGAGTGGGGTCAGGTGGGTACAGCTACTACACCACAGGACAATGGGACTGGAAATAAGCAGGGAGTGGGAGTGTTTAACAGAAATGCACCAATGATTTGCCATGATTTGATGAAAGACAACACACCGCTATTGGTTTCACCCGGCTTCCGGTCCTCAGAGATAAATACAGGCACCCATCTTGACACAGGAAATGCAGGCGAGGCCAACAAAGCTAGTTGGTGTTCGTTGGCAAGCCTCCATAGACACTCTGAAATACCAGGAAGAGGAGTTCAACAACCAGCTCATACCTCACTTCCTGTCAGCCATTTTAGACCAAGCACCACAACTTCCTGTCATTTGAGTAATCTTGCCACAGATGTTAGACCTGGCACCGTAGAACGACAGTACGGTTTCCCGAGCTGCCATAAGAAGTTTGTCCACGAGAGTGAGTTGCAGCAGCACGCTGTCATCCACACCAGAAAGCGGGGGTTCGCCTGCAACTTCTGTGAGAAGAGCTTTGAGGGCGCCAGCCATCTCCAAATGCACCTGAACGTCCACACTGGCGAGAAGCCCTTCAGTTGTGCACAGTGCGGGCGCAGGTTCTCCCACACCAGCAATCTGAAAAGACATCAGAAGCTTCATCATTGATAACTGACATGGAACAAGAGATTCCTATTGAAAAAAAGCTGTTATAGAAATATGATGAGTTCAAACGTCATTGGTTCTAACATAGTCGTATGTCTGCAGGATGTTTGCCCTGGTCTCATACGTCTACAATACAACGTGGTTCAATATTTAAATTATCTACAAAGACTGTTATGTTTTCTTAGCTTCTTTAAGGCCAACAGCATCACTCACATTGACTGTTAAGGTTGATCATGGTTGTGTTCTTCTAATAATACTGTGTGCGTCACACTAAAGTTATAGCAGATACTGAAATTCTACTGTGAGACTGAAAAACTGTCTGGTCTTCTGTAACAATTTCATCAATGGCTGTTGCTGTTTATTCATTAAATCCTATAATTCCCTCAATAAATAATATTTTTCAAATAATTTCATGGTGCTTCTTTTGACTCTAAATATATATTCTCACATTGACCCTAAATGTAATGTAAGGAAAGGACATTTTTCAAAATTACAAGTGAATTATTGAGGTCCAGTTTTAGTTTCATATGTTTTGAGAAGCTTTAGATGTTCTGTGTCCATGAGTTGAGTCAGTAAATTAACAACTTAATTCAAGCCATTAGATCAATATTATAGCCTAGTAATAGCTGAGTTATAATAGATCTGTTTGTTTGAGAGCTTTGTAGAGCTCATGTCTCTCTACTTAATTCCTCCCTCCTCTTTTCAGGCCAAATCTACTGTGGAAGGGGAGAGAGACCTCCAGCCATGGAAGAAAGAAGAGGGTCTGAGGGAGATCCCAGGTAATGATTTATGGATTGCTGTAATGAAAAATGACATACTGATTGACAACCTCATTGTTTTATTTGACTGCATATGACCATCATGCTTTTGTTGTCTCTTCAGGTACTGATAGTGGCCACAGAATGACAGACCCAAACACACCGACCTCTCTAGACACGGACCAAACAGAGCTCACTGAGCAGCTCAGAACCAAACAGAGCATAGTGACTGTCAACAGATCAGACACTGTTTTCAAGTCAGACCCGGAGCCTGAGAGCTTGAGCCAGGTGTTTCAACTCACAGGTCCAAGACCTGTTGGTAAACAGCAGTGTAGCCTGAACCCCGAGAGAACAACCGATCTGCCTGTAAACTCCCATAAGCGAAGAGGCAGTGATACAGCGAATGATTGGCCGTCTTGTTCTAGTTATGCTGCCGAGACGGTCTCAGGAAGCCCCTCGCCTCTCACAAAGCTGAACCCCATTCCCCCACTTTCTCAGATGGTGAGGAGTGAACACAAGTATTCCCAGGTCGATTCAGAAGTCATGTCGGAGGTCATAGTTATCGACCCCCTTCCTGTTGACGATGGGGATGGCACGCCCTCGTCGTGGAGACAAGGTGACATAATGGAACACGGGCATCATCAAGGAGGACATAGTGAAGCAGATGCCATGCTTCTTGGAGGACATTCGAGTAACACTTATCTTCATCATCCTCACCCAGGTGTCCAGCCAGCAGCGAGACAGAACTCACCTGACAATCACTTCTACACCATCGGCATGGACAGCGCTTTCCACAACCGCCTCGGCAACTTTCAGAACCCCGCAACCACCGCCACTCCATACTCCACGGAAACCGAGGAGCTGCAGTACCCCACCTGGGTGGATTTCCCTGGGAGCGCCCCCGACACCCACCTGGGCGACGTGACTGGGACTCATCAGGACAGAGGGTCTAGGGAGGATGGGGCGAGGTCCTACAGGTGCACCTTCTGTGGGAGGGAGTACCCTCACCTGTGCCAGCTCAAGATGCACCAGAGGGTTCACACGGGGGAGAAACCGTACGAGTGCGCCCTGTGTGGGAAGCAGTTCAGCCAGCTGTGTAGCCTGAAGCGGCACCAGAGAGTACACACAGGGGAGAAACCTTTCAGATGCGCTCAATGTGGGAAACAGTTCTCTCATTCCAGCAATTTAAAAGTGCATCAGAGTGTCCATACGGGTGAGAAACTGTTCCACTGCACCCAGTGTGGGAAGAACTTCTCCTTTCTGAGCAATCTGATAAGACACCAGACAGTTCACACACGGAAATTATAGGTTGTGTTGTGATTTGGGATAGTGTTTTCTGAATTGATTGTAAATTGTATGTGTATGATTGCTCTGGCTTAAAGGTTGTTATCTGTTTAATTCTCCCCTGACTGTTATTTTGTATTCTGGAGCCTTTTGTAAAAATGTTATAAAAAGAAGTGACACTAAATGTTTGACTGCAAATTATTATATTGGTTCATGTTGGTTATTTTTGTCTAAAATGTTCAACTTATTGTATAAATTCCTACAGTATTTGTGACGCAAAGTGTTGAAAATAATCAGGCGAAACTAAGATTTTGTCACAATCAACATGGTTGTGTTAAAGTTCAAAAGAAATAAAGCAACTCATGGGAAATTTGAAAAAGGTATTGTCTTTGAGAATGAGAGTAATACATTTAGCTTTATCTCAGCAAATACATCTCTGTGATCTCAGTGTTTACGGTAAACTGTCTCCGGAAGTAGATTGTTTAACCACATAAGGGTTTTACTCTGGAAAGTTTGTTTGCTTGCTAAATAATAACAAAGATGTCCAACTTCGTTTTTCGTGCGCGTGTAGATTCCGTTATGGAAACTTTAGCGGCAACAGTCGTACGAGCAGTGTGTCAAATCATGGAAGAATTCCTCTGAATCTGGCTCCACCGTTTGAACCATTTTGGCAATAAACTATTATGACCCCATTCCTGAAATATGGACATATCTTCGGTTCCCCTCAATGACGATCACATGCTGTGTTAGAAGGGAGTGACACAAAAAAAAGTGTCTCCCATAAGTAAACATTGCCCCGTCACAGCCCTTCTAAGCACAGCCTTTCCACTCCCTATTTAATCTTGCTCTTATGAATGACTGGGTTAGAACCAGGTCTCCTGCATTTCACAAGACTGTGTTAGCCCACATAACTAAAGCCCATAGGGATTAGTACAGGAAGCTAACACAAGTCTTCAAGGTTACTCATCAAAAGAGAGTGGTTCATCGAACCACCTCGGTTACATTTCACTCTCCTTTGACCTCATACTCAGAGATCACGGCACCAATATAACTGATTGGGGTTCAAATCAGGCCTCCTGCACAAGACCACTTTCTGTGGCAAACAGAAACATCTGTGCAACCCATTTAATGAGAATGCAACAGACGTGGTTCGGTGATCCATGCATGTGATAAGCAAACTGGCTGAAGACGTGTTAAGTTTAACCCAGGGCTCCACTTTTGTGACAAGTCACTTATCACAAAAGCGTGGTCATCAAACCACCTGTTAGACTTCACCCTCATTTGACCTCCTCCTTGAAGACTCATCCAAGTCACAGGACCAATGCCTAGGCTTTAGCTCACAGGCTAACACAGTCTTAACCCATTGTCACGTTGACCTTATAATGACTACCCTTGCCGGAGAATTGAAACGGACCTCTAACAATAACTAACACGTCCAACACAAACATACACGTGAAACTAACAACACTTGTGCAATTAAAGGCCTTTTTTAATAGCATTGTGGTTAGAATGCTTCAGGAGGGCGGTCACGTGGGTTGGAGGCAGAAGTCCTGAGGTTGAGTCGCCCTATGAGCTGAATCGGGGGGAAGCTGTACTCGCTAAACAAGCAGCGTGACGTCCTTTACAACGGTGCCACTGGACTCTACAGTTGTGATGGTTCAACCACTGGGGGCGCTGTGGAGCCAGTTAAGGTGGTGAATGTAGCAGATGAGGATCTGTGAAACTTATTCAGCAGGCCGAAGCGTCATCCTTGCGTAATAGCAGGACTTTTTCAATAGCGCATGAGCTGTAACCCTTCAGGAGGGCGGTCAAGTGTGTTAGCGAGGCAGAGGTCCTGAGTTCTTGTCTTGGTATGAGCTGAATCACAGGCACACGGAACCCACTCCAATTTGCCTACCGCTCCAACAGATCTGTGGAAGATGCCATTTCCATCGCTTTTCACACAGCCCTAACACATCTGGACAAGAGGAACACCTATGTGAGAATGCTGTTTATTGACAACAGTTTAGCATTAAACACTATTGTTCTCTCTAAGCTTGGCACTATGCTCAGAGCCCTTGGTCTGGACACCACCCTCTGAAACTGGATCCTGGACTTCCTGATGGGCAGACCACAAGGTGTGAGGATTGGCAACAACACCTCCTCCACACTGACACTTAACACAGGGCCCCCCAGGGGTGTGTCCTCAGCCCTCTGCTGTACTCCCTGTTCAGCCACGACTGCGTGGATTTGCACGACACTAACGCAGTAATCAAATTTGCTGACGACACCACAGTTGTAGACCTGATAACCAACAACGACGAGTCAGCCTATAGGAAGGAGGTAAGTGTGTTATCACAACAACCTCCCCTTCAACGTCAGCAAATAAAGTTGACTGTTGACTTTAGGAAACAGAGGAGGGAACATACCCCAATCCACATCAATGGGATTGCAGAAGAGAGAGTAAACAGTTTTATGTTCCTCTGCGTCCACATCACTAAGAACTTGTCATGGACCAACACCACCACCACTATTGTCAAGGCGGCTGAAGAAATTTGTCATGCCACTACAAATACTACCGCTGCACAATCGAAAGCGGCCTGACCAGTTGCATCACTGCCTGGTACGGAAATGTCTCCGTCCATGACCGCAAGGCCCTCCAGCAAGTGGTGAAGAAGGCCCAGTACAACACTGGGACCGAGCTTCCACCCATCAAAGACATCTACTGGAAACGGTGCCTGAGGAAGGCCCGCAGCATCATCAAGGACCACACACCCCAGTCACAAGCTGTTCACTTCCTTACCGTTGGGCAGATGGTATTGGAGCACGAGGTCTGATACCAACAAGCTCAAGAGACAGTTTCTGTCCACAAGCCATCAGACTGCTTGAACACTTGAACTGGACCGACCACCTGCAGATGGTATTGGAGCACGAGGTCTGATACCAACAAGCTCAAGAGACAGTTTCTGTCCACAAGCCATCAGACTGCTTGAACACTTGAACTGGACCGACCACCTGCTCTGATTCTCCACACGTTAGTACACATGTACACACACAGATAAACACACCCACACTGTGTGTACAACACATTACATTATGAACACCTACTCTTTCCATGACATAGACTGACCAGGTGAATCCAGATGAAAGCTATGATCCCTTCTTAATGTCACTTATTAAATCCACTTCAATCAGGAGACAGGTTAAAGAATGATTTTTTATCCTTGAGACAATTGAGACATGGATTGGGTATGTGTGCCATTCAGAGGGTGAATGGGCAAGACACAATATTTAAGTGCCTTTGAACGGGGTATGGTAGTAGGTGCCAGGCACACCGGTTTGTGTCAAGAACTGCAATGATGCTGGGATTTTCACGCTCAACAGTTTCCTGTTTTCTCAACTCCCTCTTCCAATTAAGGCTAATTGAAAAGCTGTTCAAAAGAGGACATTGTATTCCTTTTTCTTGTTCTCCCTGACGAAGGCCATGCAGCCGAAACACATTGGTTTTTTAAAACTTTGTTTCTATTGAACATGCCGTACTAATAAAGGCATTTTAATCAATTATATGAAGAGTGCCTTGGTCCTCTTCTCTTTTTGAGTTTCCTGTGTGTATCAAGAATAGTCCACCTCCCAAAGGACATTCAGCCAACTTGACACAACTGTGGGAAGCCTTGGAGTCAACATGGGCCAACACCCCTGTGGAATGCTTTCAACACCTTGTAGAGTCCATGTTCTGAAGAACTGAGGCTGTTCTGAGGGCAAGGGGGGTGCGCAACTCAATATTAGCCAGTCGTTCTTAATGTTTTGTACACTCAGTGTAAACACAATACATTTTGCACCAACTGTATTAGTCTATTATATGAATGTTAATCTGTATGGAGAATCAAAAACAACGAGTGAGTGGTTTCAAATCTGATATTATGAAAGTAGGAAGGTGATGTTCTAGGTGAGATAAATCTACAGGTACTGTTAATACCTCCAGAAGATGAGGTTTCTCTAGACCATAGTACCTCTGGGGATTCTGGGATTAAAGAAGAGGTGAGTGAGTAGCTTGGTTTCTAGAGCAGAGCTATTCAACCGGGGGGCCGCACCCCCTAGGGGTATTAAAATATATATATTTAAAATGTTTTTATAAATATCGCTAGCAACAAAATATATACTTACAGTAGAAAAGAATGTCTAATGATGTCAACTTTATTTCTACCTAATATTGAGTAAATTACACTCACTGGAGTATCTGACACAGGCGTTAAGAAAGCACCAGTCAATAGCCCCCCAGTCAATAGCCCCCCAGTCAATAGCCCCCAGTCAATAGCCCCCAGTCAATAGCCCCCCCCAGTCAATAGCCCCCAGTCAGTCATCCACCAGTCAATAGCCCCCAGTCAATAGCCCCCAGTCAATCAGCCCCCAGTCAATAGCCCCCAGTCAATAGCCCCCCAGTCAATAGCCCCCCAGTCAATAGCCCCCCAGTCAATAGCCCCCAGTCAATAGCCCCCCAGTCAATAGCCCCCAGTCAATAGCCCCCAGTCAATAGTCCCCCCAGTCAATAGCCCCCAGTCAATAGCCCCCAGTCAATAGTCCCCCCAGTCAATAGCCCCCAGTCAATAGCCCCCAGTCAATCCACCAGTCAATAGCCCCCAGTCCCCCCAGTCAATAGCCCCCAGTCAATAGCCCCCAGTCAATAGCCCCCAGTCAATAGCCCCCCAGTCAATAGCCCCCAGTCAGTCATCCACCAGTCAATAGCCCCCAGTCAATCCAGCCCCCAGTCAATAGCCCCCCACCAGTCAATAGCCCCCAGTCAATAGCCCCCAGTCAATAGCCCCCAGTCAGTCATAGCCCCCCAGTCAGTCAGTCATCCACCAGTCAATAGCCCCCAGTCAATAGCCCCCAGTCAATAGCCCCCAGTCAGTCATCCACCAGTCAATAGCCCCCAGTCAGTCATCCACCAGTCAATAGCCCCCAGTCAGTCATCCACCAGTCAATAGCCCCCAGTCAGTCATCCACCAGTCAATAGCCCCCAGTCAGTCATCCATCCAGTCAATAGCCCCCAGTCAGTCATCCACCAGTCAATAGCCCCCAGTCAATCCACCAGCCCCCCAGTCAGTCATCCACCAGTCAATAGCCCCCAGTCAATCATCCACCCAGTCAGTCAATAGCCATCCAGTCAATAGTCCCCAGTCAATAGCCCCCCAGTCCCCCAGTCAATAGCCCCCAGTCCCCCAGTCAGTCATCCACCAGTCAATAGTCCCCCAGTCAATAGCCCCCAGTCAATAGCCCCCAGTCAGTCATCCACCAGTCAATAGCCCCCCAGTCAGTCATCCACCAGTCAATAGCCCCCAGTCAGTCATCCACCAGTCAATAGCCCCCAGTCAGTCATCCACCAGTCAATAGCCCCCCAGTCAGTCATCCACCAGTCAATAGCCCCCAATAGCCCCAGTCAATAGCCCCCAGTCAGTCATCCACCAGTCAATAGCCCCCAGTCAATAGCCCCCAGTCAGTCATCCACCAGTCAATAGCCCCCAGTCAATAGCGCCCAGTCAGTCATCCACCAGTCAATAGTCCCCCAGTCAATAGCTCCCCAGTCAGTCATCCCCCAGTCAGTCATCCACCAGTCAATAGTCCCCCAGTCAATAGCCCCCAGTCAGTCATCCCCCAGTCAGTCATCCACCAGTCAATAGTCCCCCAGTCAGTCATCCACCAGTTAATAGCCCCCAGTCAATAGCCCCCAGTCAGTCATCCACCAGTCAATAGCCCCCAGTCAGTCATCCACCAGTCAGTCATCCACCAGTCAATAGTCCCCCAGTCAGTCATCAACCAGTCAATAGTTCCCCATCAATAGCCCCCATCCAGTCATCTCCCAGTCAATAGTCCCCCAGTCAGTCATCCCCAGTCATCCACCAGTCATCTCCCAGTCAGTCATCCACCAGTCAATAGCCCCCAGTCAGTCATCCACCAGTCAATCCCCCATCCAGTCATCTCCCCAGTCAATAGTCCCCCATCCAGTCATCTCCCAGTCAATAGTCCCCCCATCAATAGCAATAGCCCCCAGTCAGTCATCTCCCAGTCAATAGCCCCCATATAGTCATCTCCCAGTCAATAGCCCACCAGTCAATAGTCCCCCATCAATAGCCCCCCCCCAGTCAGTCATCTCCCCCAGTCAATAGCCCCCATATAGTCATCTCCCAGTCAATAGCGCCCCCAGTATAGTCATCTCCCAGTAAATAGCCCCCAGTCAGTCAGTCATCTCCCCATCCAGTCAATCTCCCAGTCAATAGTCCCCCATCAATAGCAGTCATCTCTCCCAGTCAATAGTCCTCCATCAATAGCCCCCAGTCAGTCATCTCCCAGTCAATAGCCCCCAGTCAATAGCCCCCATATAGTCATCTCCCAGTCAATAGCCCCCAGTCAATAGCCCCCAGTCAGTCATCTCCCAGTCAATAGCCCCCATCAGTCATCTCCCAGTCAATAGCCCCCAAAAGTCCTCCCAGTCAATAGTCATCTCCCAGTCAATAGCCCCCAGTCAATAGTCCCCCATATAGTCATCTCCCAGTCAATAGCCCCCCAGTCAATAGTCCCCCAGTCAATAGCCCCCCATATAGTCATCCCCCAGTCAATAGCCCCCAGTCAATAGCCCCCAATATAGTCATCTCCCAGTCAATAGTCCCCCATATAGTCATCTCCCAGTCAATAGCCCCCATATAGTCATCTCCCAGTCAATAGCCCCCCCATCAATAGCCCCCCAGTCAGTCATCTCCCAGTCAATAGCCCCCAGTCAATAGCCCCCAATATAGTCATCTCCCAGTCAATAGCCCCCAGTCAATAGTCCCCCATATAGTCATCTCCCAGTCAATAGCCCCCAGTCAATAGCCATCCCCATCAATAGCCCCCAGTCAATAGCCCCCAGTCAGCCCCATCCACCAGTCAAGTCAGCCCCCAGTCATCCCCAGTCAGTCAATAGCCCCCAGTCAATAGTCCCCATCAATAGCCCCCAATAGCCCCCAGTCAGTCATCTCCCAGTCAATAGCCCCCATCCAGTCATCTCCCAGTCAATAGCCCCCAGTCAATAGTCCTCCATCAATAGCCCCCAGTCAGTCATCTCCCAGTCAATAGCCCCCCATATAGTCATCTCCCAGTCAATAGTCCCCCAGTCAATAGTCCCCCAGTCAACCTTTGTTTAACCAGCTAAACAGCAGCTCTTAGTGAAAATGTGTTTGGAGTTACCGTTCTAGCTTATAGACTATGTTAGAGTTCCTCTTCCAATTATAATGTGGCAAGGTCAAAATTCTTAAAAAATAATATTTATTTAAAAATGTTGATAACTTCTCCCTGCCATTCTCCTGATGATAAGACATGTGAAAAATGTTTTGCTAACATATGATGAGGATCCCTGGTTGACCGGTTTGCCTGAGTGGGGATTCCTGGTTGGCCGGTTTGCCTGGGCGGGGATCCCTGGGCAAGGAAAGGTTGAAGACTCCAGGTCTACAGTGATGATGCACATCCTAACCTGCCAAACCTGCTCAAAACAGTCAGAATGGAAAGGAATAAACCAGAGAGAACTCTGATTGAATTGATTGGGTTGAAATTCAATTCATTCCAATTCTGGGACTCAAAAACCAGCATATGGTTTCCGAGGCTGAATATGATGAAGGTGGTAAAGGGGTATGAAGATAGTTCTATAAACACAACCACTGACAACCTACCATTCCAGTCAGCACTCTCTCTACTTGCACCAGCTAGGTCACCATGTCCATTTACAGTGCCAGGACTGTGTTGGTGTCCGTGAAACTGTCGCTTTGCTCTTCTGCCATGTCGATGTCCAGAAAAGAGGTCACCGTTGCGCTCTTCCCTGAACCTTCCTCCTCTTCCCTGAACCTTCCTCCTCTTTCCTGCGTTCAGGTAAGAGAAGAGCCGAGCAACGAGCTCTCAACCACCAACAGGCTTTGCTCACCCAGGCACCTGTCCAGAGCTTCCTGAATTCTTAAATGCTGTTCTTTGGTTTACCACTGCACCAATACAAATTCATGAGGATGTTTAAAATCTTCACCTGTAATAACTTATACATTATCAATCCACTGCATCCACCAAGCATCAAGACAGCTGACCTGAAAACACTACCACTACACACAGAGGGTCGTGTTCAATGTGGAAAACATCAAAACTGTTAAAAACACATGGACCCAGTGTTCATATGAAAACCCCAATAGTGTGGAGCCATTCCCCTTATTCCCTATCATTATGCCGGGTGGAGAAGCGTGAAGTTCCCCCTAGATGCTGATGTTGGGTAAGTTTAGCATGTTTTTTCCATAAGTGGTAAAGGTTAGGATTGGGAGAGAGGAAGCTGATCCTAGATCTGTATCTAGTCGGAACTTCACCCTGGAACACTCAGGGCAGCATAACGTCCTGTGGCCTGCCACCAGTGTGGACGAGGAGGTGCTTCTTCATGTGGCCGGACTGGGTGAAGGACTTCCCACAGTAGACACAGTGAAATGGTTTCTCTCCGGTGTGCACCCTCTCATGCATCTTCAGCTGGTGGCTGTGGGAGAAGCGCTTGGTACAGTGGCTGCAGCCGTACGGTTTCTCCCCTGTATGGACCCGCATGTGCCTCCGCAGGTGCGCCGGCTGAGGGAAGGGCTTTCCACAGAGGCTGCACCGGAGCTGCTTCTTGGGCGAGTGAGATGTCAGCTGTTGTTGCTGCTTTTCTATGCCTTTCGATGAAGAAGTGGTGCTTATGTTGAAATTCAGGAAGGGGGCTGGCTTCCCTCTTTGGGGAACCTGGAGGAGAGTAACCCTTGGGGATGAAAAGCTGTTTTGGGTGGACAGTGCGTTGAAATCTGGCAACTTGGACCTTGATCCTACAGTTGTCCCTTGTTCTGCATGTTGAGTGTCAGGGGGACATGTTGTCTGTCCAGACTCCATTCCCCCTCTTCCTCTGTTGTCCACAAGCTGCCTGCTGTCTGAACAAACCTCTCCAGATGTCACCTCTTGGCCAGTTATGCTCCATTCTGAACTCATATCTGCCTCCACTTTAATGGGAACTGAGTCCACCATCACCACATCAGGCAGCCAGTCCAGAGAGCCTGAAGCAGACATGCAGACCCCAGAGTTACCAGGCACCCCTCTCCTCTCTGGATGTTCAGACAGCCTTTTGGAGTCTGGCCCTGCATTGTGAGGAGCATTCACAGTTGGGTTGTCAGTCTCTTGGTTCTCTGTCCATTGGGACAGGCTGTATTCTATGGGTTGATGGTCAGTTTCCCAGGTCACACCCTCAGCAACCTGATGGTCCTGTCTTGTTCTGCTGTATTGTGACGCTGGATGCTGGAACGTCTGGTTTTCAGGTTCTATATTGAGTGAGGTGTCTGGAGCTCTGTGTCTGTTGCCCTGCTGGTCCAGGTCTGTGGGTTCAGTAGATGATGAAGAACCTTGTTCTGCCACAATGATCTTCTCACTGCTCTCACTGACTGGTTGGACAATCTCTGAAATGGGTCAATGTAAAGCACAGCATCAGCTTCCTGTAGTGGAGACGGATTATTTTTTGCCTTATTTATTAGTTATGGCTTATGACTAAGAAGTTTATCAAATACTGCAATACACACTTAAGTCTTTACTTAACATAAAGTATAAACTGCATAGATTTGATAAGTTGCACAAAAATACCTTCCGTTCTACTGGTGTCAAGGTTCTCCATTTTGATAAGAGGTGCCTCTCGCATATCTCCCATCTGTTTTGTATTCATCCGGAACATTTTATTAGAAACATATCCTCAAAACCATTTGAAATATGAGAAAACAAATCATATATTTGACAGTGTCTATGACAACTGACCTGCATGCTCCCATCCTGGTCTGTTGCTGTGTGTCCTGAATCTCTCCAGTTGGTGACATCCTGCGTTAACTTGCCCCTTTCACTGTCGGCAAAACAATTCTCCACTGCACCAGAAAACACAAACCCTTATAAAACGTTACATATCTACATGATCCATTATTTTAAAAGTGTTGAAATATGTTTCTTAACTACAATATCAAATATATTCTACATGAACATTATTTTTAACGTGTTGAAATGTGGTTTAAAAAACTACAATATCTTAGTCTGTCTGATGACTTTCCTACTAAGCTCCCTCTTGCTCGGGCAACACGATTGGTGTCGCGACAGTGAACTGTGCGTCGCAGGGCTCCGAATTTCTCTGTGCCCCGTTGAGAACTCTGGTATTTTGTCAAAACCAGCTTCCTCCGCAGGTTATCGATTTCTTTCTGGCTATGGGAAATTTCCAAACGTAAGGCAGCATGGCCATCATCTACAAGTTTGCAGATTTCGGCAACGGCTGCATTCGCCAAAACCTCAATGATGGAGGCTAGCTGAGCATGAAAGACGACGGTATCGGCCATGTTCTTGGCACTATGTCTAATTTAAACACTTATGTTATAGTAATTTGCATTGCAGTGTTCAATCAACGTCCTCAAAGTTCACACGGTATGCTTCAAACGTAAATATATTTTTATCTGTGGAGCTAGACACAATAAGGATTTTCCAATAGTGGAATTTGCTGTTCGCCTTCAAAATAAATGTCCGCCATTGGAAGTGATTCAAATGGATACAAATATTGTAAACATGACATATTTGGACTAGATAATGCTTAAGATGAAATAGCTAGTTAATTTGATATAAAAAAGTGACTCTGTTTAAATCGCACTGTAGATGTATTATACTTTAGAATTGCATTAGGGGTGTACTCATAAGTTTGGACACCTACCCATTCAAGGGTTTTTCTTTATTTTTACTATTTTATACATGGTAGAATAATAGTTTAGACAATAAATATATGAAATAACACATGGAATCATGTAATATCCCAAAAAGTGTTCAATCTAAACATATTTTGTGTGCCTTGAATTCTAAATAATATCACTGACTGTCACCAGACCCACGGTGGGAACCACACATGTGGAGATCATCCGTTCACCAACACAATCTCCCATTTGGATTCCTTAGAGCAAAGGACATATTTCCACCGGTCTAATGTCCAATGCTTGTGTTTCCTGGCCCAAGCAAGTCTCTTCTTCTCATTGGTGTCCTTTAGTAGTGGTTTCTTTGCAGCAATTCGGCCACGAAGGCCTGATTCATGCAGTCTCCTCTGAACAGTTGATGTTGAGATGTGTCTGTTACTTGAACTCTGTGAAGCATTTATTTGGGCTGCAATCTGAGGTGCAGTTAACTCTAATGAACTATCCTCTGCAGCAGAGGTAAGTCTGGGTCTTCCTTTCCTGTGGCTGTCTTCATGAGATCCAGTTTCATCATAGCGTTTGATGGTTTTACGACTACACTTGAAGAAACTTTCAAAATTCTTGAAATTTTCCAGATTAACTGACCTTCATGTTTTAAAGTAATGATGGACTATCATCTCTCCTTGCTGATTTGAGCTTTGCTTGCCATAATATGGACTTGGTCTTTACCAAATAGGGCTATCTTCTGTATACCACCCCTACCATGTCACAACACCACTGATTGGATCAAATGCATTAAGGAAAGAGATTCCACAAATGGACTTTTAACAAGGCAAACCTGTTAGTTGAAAGGCATTCCAGGCGACTACCTTGTGAAGCTGTCAAGGCAAAAGATGGCTACTTTGAAGAATCTAAAATATATTTCTGATTTGTTTAACACTTTTTAGGTTAATACATGACTCCATATGTGTTATTTCATAGTATGTCTTCACTATTATTCTACAACTCAGAGAAGAGTAAAAGATAAAGAACCCTTGACTGAGTAGGTGTGTCCAAACTTGACAGGTACTGTTCATTTTGCAATGATGGGGTATTAGCCTACTTAGAGCTTAATGTGGCTCATTTCAGTCCCACAATATGCGCTACAACGCTATTATATGTGTAAACTCGTCAGAATTGTAATCTGTTGGTGTCACTAAGTAGGCTAATAACCCATTTCATGGACCCAAGATGAATAGGAAAGCCTGTACAGTGCATATAAGTATGCCCCCAATGCAATTCTAGTCTAATAGATCCACAATGGGATTAACTGTTTTTTGTTCTTATCAAAATAACAATTCTCTTTTGTTGAATTTACATAACAGTCCAACCTATTATTAAATGTTTTATTTTATTGTGCGCTGAATTAGTTTCATACACCTGTTTTATTATTCTGTTTTTATTGTAATGTATACAGGGCTCTCTTATAAAAGAGATGTGACTCTCAATAAGACCTTGTTTAGCATTATCTAGTCAAACTAATGGGTGCATTCGTAAATTACCTTCAGTGTGTCAAAGTGCGCTCTGAGCCGTTTTCAAATTCAGTGTTGTCAGATCGTTCGTTTGTAAATTCAGAGTGTTTTTTTCTGGCCGAGGAGTAGGGTTGATCCGAGGTTTCTGACCTCACAACTGCAGTCAAGCACAGAAGCAAACTGGCTAAAGTTGGCTAGCTACTTCCAGACACAAATGAGAAACCACCTCACTCTGACCATTATACTAACCCGAGCAGAGCTAGTTAGGCTGTTTTCATGTTATCTAGAGCTTTAGTGACTAACAGTGCTGCTAGCAACAATTGAATAATGTTTTTTGTCAACCTTTACTGACACCCGTCATATTCAACTAGTGTTGCGTGTTAGTAAACTCAGTTATTCTGTGCTCTGGCATACTCGAACGAGAATGCTCTGAAATCAGAGTAGATAGCCAGAGTGAATTTACATACGCACCCAAGGAATCCACTTGTATCCGTTTGAAGTCAGTCAAATGAGAGCTTTTATTTTGAAGACAACCCGTAAATTCCACTATTGTGGCTAGTCCTTATTGTGGCTAGCTTCTCGCAGGTTCTCTTTTTTGTTTATTTTTGTTCCGGAAACAAAAAATGTCTTCTACTTCGTGGATCGTTTTTCAAAATAAAGATTGGTTACACGCAACTTATGTTAGTTTCAACATTGCTACCTGCTGCTGTATCATATTGTAGCGACTGAAAGGAATCAAATGTTACAAAAATCAGCCTTTTGACTTGGAATTAAGGTAATTAAAACAAACACTTTGTCCTCCAAATATGATTATCTTACTAATTTGGTTCAAGTAGAAAAATACAGAATCAGCATACAACCTGAATTTAAAAAGGGAATAAATACATTCCTTCAATTTAAAGTAAATCAATTGAATAGTAGGCTAAGGGTTAGTAGTCTCAAAACTAACTGAAGCACCACACTGAGAATGCATTCTAACGCTGACCAATGTAACAGTAGAAATATTTAAATATCTGGATATAGAATGTCTAAATAGCCAATGGGATTGCTTATTGTCCTGAGTAATAGCTAAACATTGCCTTTTGTTTTTACAATAAATGACAACATTGTAAATAAAAATTTGTAATAATAACAACATTGGTAATATGGGTGTAGGTAGCGCAGCAAGCATGTGGTGAGCATATAATGGTTCATGTCGTCATTCCCAGTAACCTGTAACCACAATGTACTGGCTTCTCCTCCTTTCAGTAACGACTGGGGTTCAGGATCTGATCTCTGGAAAAGAACCACAGAACAAAACAGATTGTCAGACACAAACCAGAATGTAATACATGGAATATGAAAACACATGGTAACATACATATGGAAACATATGGTTCATGAAATTCTGAATAAATGAAAAACAATTGGCTGAATCCCATAGGCTTTTTTTTAAAGTCAAGGGGTCTGAATACTTTCACTTTGTTAGGTTACAGCCTTATTCAAATATTGATTATTCATTCCCCCCACCCCCTCAATCTACACACAATACCCCATAATGACAAAACCAAAACAGGTTTTTATAAATGTTCCTAATTTATAAAAATGTAAACTGAAATTAGTATTCAGACCCTTTACTCAGCACTTGATTGAAGCACCTTCACCAGCGATTACATCCTCGAGTCTTCTTGGGTATGACGTTAGAAGCTTGGCACACCTGTATTTGGGGAGTTTCTCCCATTCTTCTCTGCAAATCCTCTCAAGCTCTGTCAGGTTGGATGAGGAGCATGGCTACTCACACATTTTCAGGTTTCTTCAGAGATGTTCGATTGCTGCAGAGATTGTTGTCCTTCTGAGAGGTTATTCCATCTCCACAGAGGAACTGTAGAGCTCTGTCTGAGTGACCATTGGGTTTTGGTCACCTCCCTGGCCAAGGCCCTTCTCCCCCGATTGCTCAGTTTTGTTAATTTTATTTATTGATTTATTTCACCTTTATTTAACCAGGTAGGCAAGTAGAGAACAAGTTCTCATTTACATTTGCGACCTGGCAATTTGGTTTGGCTGGGCGCCTGCTCTAGGGAGTCTTGGTGGTTCCAAACTTCTTCCATTGAAGAATGGTCGAGGCCACTGTATTCTTGGGGACCTTCAATGCTGCAGAAATGTTCTGGTACCCTTCCCCAGGTCTGTGCCTCGACACAATCCTGTCTCTGAGATCTACGGACAATTCCTTCAACCTCATGGCTTGGTTTTTGCTCTGACATGCACTGTCAACTGTGGGGCCTTTAAATAGACAGGTGTGTGCCTTTACAAATTATGTCCAATCAATTGAATTTACCACAGGTGAACTCCAATCAATTAGTAGAAAACATCAAGGATGATCAATGGAAACAAGATGGACCTGAGCTTAATTTCGAGTCTCATAGCAAAGGGTCTGAATACTTATTTTTTTTAATTAAATTAGCAAACATTTGTAAAAACCTGTTTTTTGCTTTGTTATGAGGTATTGTGTGTAGATTGCTAAGGACATTTTTATATTTAATCCATTTTAGAATAAGGTTGTAACCTAACAAAATGTAGAAAAAGTCTATAGGGGTCTGAATACCTTCCGAGGGCACTGTATGTCATCGTGGTTACAAACCTTCCCTGTGGAGTATGTCCTGATTGTTTTTATTTGTCAAGATGGTGTGTAAGGTTCTGCAGACCAGAGACAGGTTCCAGTAGCCTGTCTTCCCGTCCACACGCAACACATTCCGGAGGATCCACACCAGTGACTCCAGAAGCTGCAAGCAAGTGAATCAGTTCAATGCTTTCAGTGTTTTAGTTGCCTATATCGATTAAGTGTTTGTTATTGGTCCCTAAAGCAGTTGTGTTTTATATATAAATATATAAAAAGAGGATAGGTAGTCACTAGGTAGGCTACATGTCAAACATTTATGGGCGATTCCTCACAAAATTATTATTTTCACTCAATTTAATCCATAGAAGGGTTCTTTGGAGGAAGTATTGTTGACATATTTGACATGCATCTTAAAAAATAAAAAAAAGGAATTGTTGGAATATGTGATATTTTGCTTACACAGGACTCCTGCAAGACTCCATATTATGTCATTTGTCGGTGCATACCAAAGATCCAGAGTGGGATCTCTGCTGCTTTTATGATTACATTTTTAAGTATTTCCAAGAGCGTGAATGTGAAATTGGATTCAAAATGGTCGCGCTCTGCTAGGGATTTGCAGGATGTGCAATGATAGACGTAAAAGGAGTGCTGTGATTGGTTACATTGCCAATTTAGCTGTATAAAATGGGACATAAATGTAAAACTACCACAACTTTGATTCTCCTGTAAAGTACGTTTGACAATAATTGTAAAAAAATAACCCCCCCCAAAAAAAAAATATATATATACTTTGAATTAGGGATGTGACAACTGGACAATTTTGCTCAATGTTTAAACGGCCATTTTTTATATAGTTTTTCCGTTAAAACGATAAGAAAAATAGATATAAAATAACACGTTAATTTACAATGCAGAATAATGGTCCTATTAACTATGTATGACCGCCAGGGCCAGCAAATTAAGTTATATATACAGCCACCCTTTACAGGCGTAGAACGCAGCTACAGGTAACTTTTCAGACAATAAAAAAAGTGCCGCATCAGGTCTGTACCTTCTCAGCCAGTATAATTCTGCTCCGGTGTAAAATGTACTGTATTTTTCCCCCAGACAACAATAAACATCGCTGATTTTAATTTGTATGGTATGGTAGCTAGATGCGTTTTATTTCTACAACATGTCTCGGTAAATTACGGTATTTAACAAACGTTAGTCATTTCTTTTAGGAGAGTGGACTGCGCGCAGGCAGCAATTATTTGATTGATAGTTCTGGTTGCATAGTGATGGATCTTGGTCCTGCTTCAGAAGCGGCATAATGGCATTCCTTAACAAAGAAAATATCCGTTCATATCACCAGATAAGGTTTCGTGTCGGTATTTTAAAACCCATAGTGTAATACCTACCCGAACAGACAGAGAAACAAACATGCAGTAGCCGACGGGATTTGAAGGGGTCACATTCCATTATGTCTGAAAAGCGTAATCGATACAGGCTACCGGAAGTCTACTATAATTTCATATGAGACAAAAAGTTCGAGTAGACTACCTCGTACCAGCAAGACTGACTGTAGAAATCGGTGCCATGAATTGGCTTGGATATTCTACACGCAACAGACCAAAGACTGAACACACACCAACTAGCATCATTAACGAAGAGACAGGCAGGCCAGCGTGAACGAGAGAGAAGCAGAAGGCAGAAGCTGCTCTGTTTTGGTCATCTGCATCTTCCAATGTCTTCTTGTCTTACAAATTCGCCTCTTCCTCTCTGGTTTTATTTGAATTATACAACTCCCCCAGGCCTTTATAGCCTATTGCCTATAAACATGGGAAATAATACACTATATATACACCCAAAAGGTATGTGGTCACCCCTTCAAATGATTGGATTTGGCTATTTCAGCCACACCCTTGTGTACAATTGACCACACAGCCATGCAGTCTCCATAGCTACAGTTGCAAAATAATGGCCTTACTGAAGAGCTCAGTGACTTTCAATGTGGCACCATCATAGAATGGCACCTTTACAACAAGTCAGTTCATCACATATCTGCCCTGCTCAACTCTTAAGTGCAGTTATTGCGAAGTGGAAACCATCTAGGAGCAACAATGACTGCGAAGTGGGAGGCCCCACAAGCTCACAGAACAGGACCTCCGAGTGCTGAAGCGTGTAAAAAAGAATGTCAGAAACGTGTTATTGCAATCAAAATACTACTCATATTACAGAGCAAGCAGTACAGTTGAATATGACACCAAATGATGCTTTGAAGCACCTACAACTGAAATATTTACTCTTAAAGGAGGCCTGGTAAGGCCAAAATGTCACTATTTTATTTAACTAGGCAGGTCAGTATAAGAAAAATCATTGCGACAAAAGACAACACAACATAAAGAGAGACCTAAGGCAACAACATAGCAACAAATATTCCAACTTCAATTAAATACTTTTCAATTATGCTTTAAGGTAAATGTCAAATATATCCCAACTATCCTTCCTCCAAAGGAACATTCTACAGATTGCATTTCATATTTTTTTTTAAAGTGTTCTAGTTTTGTGAGGATTCATCCTTATATAAGTATATGTATTAAATTAATGGTCATCTAAACGTTATTTTCAGTAGAATCATGTATGGAGAATCCAAAACAAAGTGAGCGGTTTCAAATGCTGATATTAGGAAAGCAGAAAGGTAATTTTCTGGTTGTTCTATGCGAGATAAATCTACAGGAGCTGTACTTACCTCCAGGAGATGAAGTTTCCCCAGACCATGATAACTGTGGTGATTCTGGGAATAAATGAGAGGTGAGTGAGTAGCTTGGGTCTACAATGCTGGTGCACATCCTAACCTGTCTAGCCTGCTCAAAACAGTCAGAATGGAAAGGAATAAACCATAATTCTGATTGAATTGAAAGGGTTCTAATTTTATTCATTCTAATTCTGGGACTCAATCTCATTGCAACTGTAAATAGAAAATAGTTTTCCTAGGCAGAATGTGATGGGAAGGGTAGAGGGGGATCAATACGGCTTTACTGAACGCTCTACAAATCCAACCATATTAAACCCTGTATCACAAACATTGGCAAGCTTACCATTCCAGTCAGCACTCTCTCCCCTTGCAACTGCTGGGTTGCCAGGTCCTTTTCCAGACCCAGGAGTGTTCTGGCATCTGGGAACCCTGCGCCTTCCTCCTCATCCCCGGCTCTGTTCATCCAAGTAAAAACAAAAACGAGCTCTCGACCACCAACAGACCTCGCTCGCCTAGGCACCTGTCCAGTGCTTCCTGAACTCTTAACTGCTGTTTGATATGAATACGATTGGTAACAAATTCATAAGGATGTAGCCTAGCAGTTAAGGGCTTTGAGTCAGTAACTGAAAAGTCACAGGTTCGAATTGCAAAGCCAACCAAGCTGAAAAATCTTATTGCACATGTAAGTTGCTATGGATAAGAGTGTCTGCTAACTGACTCAAATGTGATGTTTAAAATCTTCACCTTTAATAATATACATTATCAGTTCACTCTGGACCAAGCATCAAGCCAGCTGAACTGAAAACACAACCACTACACACAGAGGGAAGCGTTCAATGTGGTATCTATGCAAACTGTTAAAAACACATGGACCCAGTGTTCATATGAAAACCCCAGTAGTGTGGAGCCATTCCCCTTACAACTAGGGTGGAAGAGGAACTATGGGGAAAGACCAGTTTTTCCCTGGTCTGGTCATGTGGTGTAGAAAAACTCCCCTCAGGGCAGCCCAACGTCCTGTGGCCTGCCACCAGTGTGGACAAGGAGATGCTTCTTCATGTGGCCAGACTGGGTGAAGCACTTCCCACAGTAGACACATTGAAATGGTTTCTCTCCGGTGTGGACTCTCTCATGCATCTTCAGCTGGTGGCTGTGGGAGAAGCGCTTGGTGCAGTGGCTGCAGCCGTACGGTTTCTCCCCCGTATGGACCCGCATGTGACTCCGCAGGTTCGCCGGCTTGTGGAAAAGCTTTCCGCAGAGGCTGCACCGGAGCTGCCTCTGGGTGGAGTGAGACATCAGTTGTTGTGGCTGCTTTTCTATGACTTTCAATGAAGAAGTGGAGCCTCTGAAATTCAGGAAGGGTGCTGGCTTCCCTCTTTGGGGAACCTGGTGGAGGGTAACCCTTGGGGATGAAAAGCTGTTTTTGGTGGACAGTCCATTGAAATCCGGCATCTTGGACCTTGATCCTACAGTTGTTGCTTGCTCTGTGTTTTGAGTGTCACAGAGAGACTTTGTCTGTCCAGACTCCATTCCCCCTCTTCCTCTGTTGTCCAAAAGCTGCCTGCTGTCTGAACAGACCTCTCCAGATGTCAACTCTTGGCCAGTTATGCTCCATTCTGAACTCATATCTGCCTCCACTTTAATGGGAACTGAGTCCACCAGCACCACATCAGGCAGCCAGTCCAGAGAGCCTGAAGCAGACATGCTGACCCCTGAGTTACCTGACACCCCTCTCCTCTCTGGATGTCCAGACAGCCTCTTGGAGTCTGGCCCTGCATTGTGAGGAGCATTCACAGTTGGGTTGTCAGTCTCTTGGTTCTCTGTCCATTGGGACAGGCTGTATTCTATGGGCTGATGGTCAGTTTCCCAGGTCACACCCTCAGCAACCTGATGGTCCTGTCTTGTTCTGCTGTATTGTGACGCTGGATGCTGGAACGTCTGGTTTTCAGGTTCTATATTGAGTGAGGTGTCTGGAGCTCTGTGTCTGTTGCCCTGCTGGTCCAGAAGGCCTGTGGGTTCAGTAGATGATGAAGAACCTGGTTCTGCCACAATGATCTTCTCACTGCTCTCACTGACTGGTTGGACAATCTCTGAAATGGGGAAAAGTAAAGCACAGCATCAGCTTCCTGTAGTGGAGACGGATTCTTCTTTGCCTTATTTATTAGTTATGAATAATGACTAAGAAGTTTATCAAATACTGCAATAAAGGCTTTACTCAACAAAGTGTAAATTGGATAGATTTAATAAAATACCTTCTGTTCTGCTGTTGTGAAAGTTCTCCATTTTGATAAGAGGAGCCTCTTGCATTTCTGCCGTCTGTGTTTTGTATACATCAGGAACATTTTATTAGAAAAATATCCCAACATTTTAAATATGAGAAGAAAATGATTAGGGACATTCCGCCACCCAACACATTTTCGGATGGGCCGTTAAAACAGGTGTCATGTCTCTCTTTGGTCACTAAAGATCCCATGTCACTTATCGTAGAGTAGGGATCCTGGCTAAATTCCCAATCTGGCCCTCATACCATCATGGCCACCTAATCATCCCCAGTTTACAATTGGTTCATTCATTCCCCCTCCTCTCCCCTGTAACTATTCCCCAGGTCCCTGCTGTGAATGAAAATGTGTTCAGTCAATTTACCTGGTAAAATATGGGTAAAATAAAAATCACACCACCACTTGAAATATGCAAACATAAATTATCAATTTTACTGTGTCCATGTCAACTGACCTGCATGCCCCCATCCTGGTCTGTCCCTGTGAGTCCTGAGTCTCGCCAGTTGGTGACATCCTGCATAAAGTTGCCTCCATCACTGTCGTCAAGACGATTTTCCACTGCACCAGAAAATAGAATCCTTCATAACCGTTATATCTTATACATTACCAATTATTTGTTAACGTGTTTAAATAAGGTTAAAAAACAACAACTACAATATCCATCTCTACCTGTTGACTTTCCTACGAAGCTCCCTCTTCCCCGAACAATATGACCGCTGTCAACGCGCCTGTGAACTGTGCGTCGCAGGGGTCCAAATCTCTCTGCGCTTCGTCGAGAATTCTGGAATTTTGTCAGCAGCAGCTTCCTCCGCAGGTTATCGATTTCTTTCTGGCTATGGGAAATTTCCAAACGTAAGGCAGCATGGCCGTCACCTACAAGTTTGCAGATTTCGGCAACGGCTGCATTTGCCAAAACCTCAATGATGGAGGCTAGCTGAGCATGAAAGGCGACGGTATCGTACATGTCCTTTATGTTAAACACTTATATTAAAGTAATTTGCATTTGAGTATTCCGTCAACGTCATGAGACGACACAGTTCACACCATATATCGTATACTTCACACACATCTCGTTTGTTACGCTACTTCCTGGATCTTTTTTTTCAGAATAAGGGTTGCTTTTCAAAATAAAATGCTGGTTACACACACGATATATGTTGGTTCAAACTTCCAACATTGCCACCTCCTGCTGTATCATATTGTATCCGCCACTGAAAGGAATCTAATGTTGTTTTATCAGCCTTCATTGACTGTCAATTAAGTGAATAAAAAAAATACTGACCTCCAAAAATAATGATTAAGTACAACAATAGAGAATGCGCATACAACCTGCATTTAAAAGGAATAAATGTACTACTTCAGTTAAAAATAAGTCAATCAAGAGAGAAAGCTAAGGGTTAGTAGTCTCAAAACTAACTGAAGCACCGCACTGAGAATGCATTCTAATTCTGAACAATGTAACAGTAGAAATATTTAAATATCTGAATATAGAATGAATAAATAGCCAATAGGATTTCAGATAGTCCTGAGTAATGGGTAAACAACTACACTGAACAAAAATATAAATGCTACATGTAAAGTGTTGGTCCCATGTTTCATGAGCTGAAATAAAAGATCCCAGAAATGTTCCATAAGCACAATTTTTCCTTTTTCTAAACGTATGTTACCCACAAATGCATATCTGTATTCCCAGCTGTGAAATCCATAGATTAGGTCCTAAAGCATTTATTTCAGTTGACTGTGAATAAATGCAGTTATATGAACTGTAACTCAGTAAAATATTATAAATTGTTGCATTCATATATTTTTTTCAGTGTAAATAACATTTAGGAGATTTGATTTTACAATAAATGACACTAAATACAAAAACACTTCACTAGATGGTACCTTCACATGAAGTAATGTTGTGGGGCTTGCTTGAGCTTTTAAAGTATTTTTGTGGTAGTGGAAGCTCAAGTTTCACTTTACTATTTAAAGCAAATAGTACAATCAATTAAAATGTAGTAAAACAAATTGGTCTGATTACTTTGATAGACTACTATATAAACCTTATTTCTTTGGATTGTGGGGCAGTTAGACAAAAATGTCTAAACTACAGTAGTTGAGTGAAAACTTTGTCTTTCTTCTTCCAGTTATCTTCTGTCAGATGATGGTAACAAAAGTCTGGATCATGTGGACAACACTCGAAGGAAAGCAAAGCAACTCAATCATCCATGCTCGTGTTTCAGATAAATAAATGCATGATTTCCTTTTGTAAAACATTGTGTAAATCAAGTTCGATTTTTGTTGAATGATGATATAATGATCAAACAGTACAACGAATTGTAGGAAACTCAGAAGTCTGCTGTTCAAAGTCAGAAACTCCAAAATTATTTTGGACCTGTCTTGTTGGCAATATGCCGTGCATCTTTAGCCAGATGCCCTGTCGTTTTCCCTGCTGCATATCCATTCATTAATTCAAGCTTTGCTAACATGCTTGTTTCTGGCTGTGATCTGTTGTATAATGCAGTCTTGTTGAAACGAGAGAAAATAAATAATGGTTCTGCAACTTTTTTCCTTTCTGAATATGAAGACTTGCTGTTGTGGTGGAAGGGAGAAACTCAAAAGGAATTAGAAACATTTAGGCTATTATTTGGGGAGGGAAATATGACACAGCTAGTGTTGACAGATCTTTAAAAGTATTTTAGTGGAAGTTGAACTATGTATAATAGGTTTGTATGTAGAACTATTGTTAGCTAGCTGTAGTTGTATCTAATAAAGAAACTATTTAGGCTAACAGTGATCACCATTTCAGCTTGAATAGCAGTGACGTAGAGGACGACATCATACACTAAGTTTCTGTCTAACCTATTGGGAAAGTGTTCAGAAGTTTGAATTAAAAGAAAAGCAGAAATACATGACATTTTAGGCCGAGCCCTACCCATGCCGGTGACGTTCAGGCCCTACCAGCGCCCGATTGCTCAACACAGTAACTTCCTGTTACTTGCTTCCTGCGCTGCACCATGCGCTCCTCTGCCTGAGTATCTATAGCATTGGCTCCATAGGCGGCTCAATGATGAGACATGAGAGCTGACGTTAGTTAGCTACTTTTGGTCACTAAACTCCGACAAAGATCTCTAACTTTTGATTGATGTGCTAATTTATATATTTGTAGTTGATACCAGTTCAATCATTTGAATTTAGAATAGCCTGAACATGTGAAAGCTGGTTTGGTGTCCCTAAATTGAACGGTGCAGTTATTTTATGCAAATCTGTAGTTGATAAAGATCTTAAAGAGTGAAGTTAGGATAGCCTTAATGTTTTAAAGTTGGTCATGTAGCAAGACCATTTTGAATAGCTACCTGTGTATTCCTATGGTTCTCATTCAAACCCCATGTTCATTTCTACCAATTGTATGTGTATATATAGCATCAAATCTTTTGACAAGCAATCTAAATTTTGAATTTAGAATAGTCTGAACATATTAATGTTTGAACATATCAATGTTGGTTTGGAATTGATAATTTAAATGGTTAAAGAGGAGATACTGTAAATGTAGATTATTTTTAAAAAGGTTACCATTCTAGTACGTGGCACATTCTTACCATTAAAATGCATTGGTATCCATGGCAACGGCTTCGTTTGGGCATCTCAACGACGAGACATCTGACTTCAGTTAGCTGCTTTTCGTCACTCTAAACTCAGACAAACCGCTGTAACTTTTTATTGGTAGTAGATAATTATGTTCCGATTCCAGATTTGAATACCAGAGAAGTAGACCTCAATGTCATACCCTCTAGGTTTTTATTTAAAGTGCTGGAAATGTGGTCAAAGTTGCAGATTTGTGTCAAAAATGGTATTATTCACCATGAATGGATGTTGGAAGTCTGGGACTTGATGTCACAATAGGACCTTTAGAATGTTGAATAAAAACCATAGAAGTAAATAAGGGACAAAAAGCTTAATAGTTTAAAAAGTACAAAAGCTATATAAAGTTGTATGCAAGCACATTGGTCCTGACCGCTCTGCACGTTTAAAGTTTGAATGGCGTTTCTAGCTTAAACGGTGTTAGAGGAGTAGTATTCCAAATAATAATAATATAAAAGCATGACAAATTTAAAGTGGGGTCTCGCGCTTAGCAAACCACACTAATAATTAAATTGGTAATAGGGGTGTATGCAGTGCAGCAATCATACAGCAATAATATAATGGTTTATGTCGTCATTCACAGGAAGCTGTAACCACAATGTACTGGATTCTACTTTCAGATATTACTGGGGCTCAGGGTTTTCTTGGCTCCCAAGACTCTTTGCTCTGGCCAAACCCTGCCACTCCCTCGGACGTCAGGTTCTTGAGAGCAATGAGTCCAGATCGGAGTACCTCACAGACCTTTCACTGAATGCGAACACATCCAGGGCCATCTGATTGGTCCAGAAACCGATTGGGTTGGACCAGAGTCAGAAAACGCGTGATTAAAGATATGTTTCTAAAATTAGTCATTGGCATGGACATTTTTAATTGGTTAGAGACGATGCAATTACCAATGACTTTATTTTGTACAACACCCAGTGTCCCTTATCACCACAAACAACTTCAATGATAGCAGTCTCAGACTAAAGTATGTTGTGAACGACAGAGCAGCTGAATAATTTAGTGAGAGTCATCAGGCTAGCTCGGGATCGAGTCTTCTTCATAACTTATACATTATCTAGCCACTCTGGACCAAGCATCAAGCCAGTAAACTGAAAAAACTACCACTACAAACCGGAACTGTTCAATGTGGAAACCAATCAAACTGTTAAAAACACATCGACTCAGTTTTCATATGAAAATCCACGAGTGTGGAGCCCTTACAACTAGGACCAAGAGTTTTCCCCCTGTCTGGTCACATTCTGAGGAAAAACTACTGGCCCTGCATTTCATTACGCCCGGTAGAGTAGTGTTAAATTGCCCCTAGACACTGATGTTGGGTCAGTTTAGCATTTCTTTCTACTAATGGTAAAGGTTAAGATTGTGGGAGAGGAAGCTGATTCTAGATCTGTACCAAGGGGACACTTCACCCTGGAACACTCAGGGCAGGCCAATATCCTGTGGCCTGCCACCAGTGTGGACGAGGAGGTGCTTCTTCATGTTGCCGGACTGGGTGAAGGACTTCCCACAGTAGACACATTGAAATGGTTTCTCTCCGGTGTGCACCCTCTCATGCATCTTCAGCTGGTGGCTGTGGGAGAAGCGCTTGGTACAGTGGCTGCAGCCGTACGGTTTCTCCCCTGTATGGACCCGCATATGACTCCGCAGGTGCGCCGGCTGGTGGAAGGGCTTTCCACAGAGGCTGCACCGGAGTTGCCTCTTGGGCGAGTGAGACGTCAGCTGTTGTGGCTGCTTTTCTATGCCTTTCGGTGACGAAGTGGAGCCTCTGTTGAAATTCAGGAAGTGGGCTGGCTTCCCTCTTTGGGGAACCTGGTGGAGAGTAACCCTTGGGGATGAAAATCTGTTTCGTGTGGACAGTCCATGGAAATCTGACATCTTGGACCTTGATCCTACAGTTGTCCCTTGCTCTGCATGTTGAGTGTCAGGGGGACACTTTGTCTGTCCAGACTCCATTCCCCCTCTTCCTCTGTTGTCCACAAGCTGCCTGCTGTCTGAACAGATGTCTCCAGATGTCAACTCTTGGCCAGTTATGCTCCATTCTGAACTCATATCTGCCTCCACTTTAATGGGAACTGAGTCCACCATCACCACATCAGGCAGCCAGTCCAGAGAGCCTGAAGCAGACATGCAGATCCCAGAGTTACCAGGCGCCCCTCTCCTCTCTGGATGTTCAGACAGCCTTTTGGAGTCTTGCCCTAAATTGTGAGGAGCATTCACAGTTGGGTTGTCAGTCTCTTGGTTCTCTGTCCATTGGGACAGGCTGTATTCTATGGGTTGATGGTCAGTTTCCCAGGTCACACCCTCAGCAACCTGATGGTCCTGTCTTGTTCTGCTGTATTGTGACGCTGGATGCTGGAACGTCTGGTTTTCAGGTTCTATATTGAGTGAGGTGTCTGGAGCTTTTTCTCGGTTGCCCTGCTGGTCCAGATGGTCTGTGGTTTCAGTAGATGACGAAGCACCTGGTTCTGCCACAATGATCTTCTCACTGGCCAGTTGGACAATCTCTGAAATGGGGAAAAGTAAAGCACAGCATCAGCTTCCTGTAGTGGAGACTGATTATTTTTTGCCTTATTAGTTATGGGTTATGACTAAGAAGTTAATCAAATACTGCAATAAACATTGAAGGATCGGTCAAGCAACAAAGTGTAAAGTGCATAGATTAGATAAGTTTAACAAAAATACCTTCTGTTCTGCTGGTGCCATGGTTCTCCATTTTGATAAGAGGTGCCTCCTGCATATCTGCCATCTGGGTTTTGTATTCATCAGGAACATTTTATTATAAAAATATTCCCAACGCCATTGGAAATATGGGGAAATAAAATACATTTGACCATGTCTATGACAACTGACCTGCATACCCCAATCCCGGTCTGTTGCTGTGCGTCCAGAGTCTCTCCAGTTGGCTACATTCTGCGTAAAGTTGCTCCCTTCACTGTCGGCAAAACAATTCTGCACTGCACCAGAAAAGAACAACGCTCAAAAGTCATATATTTCACATGACCCATTCATTTTAACGTTTTGAAATAAGTTTAAAACCTACAATATCCAAGTCTGTCTGTTGGCTTTTCTACGAAGTTCTCTCTTGCCCTTGTCCGGGTAAAATTATCGGTGTCCACGCGTCTGTGAACTGTGCGTCGCAGGACTCCCAATTTATCTGCGTTCCGTCGAGAATTCTGGAATTTTGTCAAAACCAGCTTCCTCCGCAGGTTGTCGATTTCTTTCTGGCTATGGGAAATTTCCAACCGTAAGGCAGCATGGCCGTCATCTACAAGTTTGCAGATTTCGGCAACGGCTGCATTTGCCAAAACCTCAATGATGGAGGCTAGCTGAGCATGAAAGGCTACAGTATCGGACATCTTCTTGGCTCTATGTTAAACGCTTATGTTATAATAATTTGCATTGTTCAGTCAACGTCTTAAGACTTCACTGTTTCCAATATAAACTACGCTTCTTCACGCAACTCTTCTTGTTCCGGAAACAAGATGTCACCTACTTCCTGGATCGTTTTTCAAAATAAACGTTGATTACACACGACGTATGTTAGTTCCAACATTGCTACCGGTTGCTGTATCATATTGTAGCTGCTACTGAAAGGAATATTATATATTTTTTAAATCAGCCTTCTTTGACTTTCATTGAAGTAGTGAATTTAATCAAACACACACTTTGTCCTCCAAAAATGATTATTTTACTATTTAGTTCTACACAAAAAAACAGAATAGGCATACAATCTAAAACAAACAAGTTAGTAAAACTTAGTAAATTAAAGAGTAGGCTACGGGTTAACTTAAGCACACAATGAGAATGCACTCCAATTCTAAACAATGTAACAGTAGACAAATATATATTTGAAATGTAATACAGAATACAGTACCAGTCAATAGTTTGGACCCATCTACTCATTCCAAGGGTTTTCTTTATTTTTACTACTTTCTACATTGTAGAATAATAGTGAAGACATCAAAACTATGAAATAACACATATGGAATCATGTAGTAACCAAAAAAAGTGTTAAACAAATCAAAATATATTTTAGATTTTACATTCTTAAAAGTAGCCACCCTTTGCTTTGACAGCATTGCACACTCTTTGGCATTCTCTTAACCAGCTTCATGAGGAATGCTTTTCCAACCGTCTTGAAGGAGTTCCCACATATGCTGGGCACTCATCCCAAACCATCTCAACTGGGTTGTGGAGGCCAGGTCATCTGATGCAGCACTCTATCACTATCCTTCTTCGTCAAATAGCCTTTACACAGCCTGGAGGTGTGTTGGGTCATTGTCCTGTTGAAAAACAAATGATATCCCATCTCGTTTGCACTTATTGGGACTGGCATATCGCTGCAGAATGCTGTGGTAGCCATGCTGGTTAAGTGTGCCTTGAATTCTAAATAAATCACAGACAGTGTCACCAGCAAAGCACCCCACACCATCACACTTCCTTCTCCATGCTTCACAGTGGGAACCACACATGCGGCGATCATCCGTTCACCTACTCTGCATCTCACAAAAAAAATTGCACATTTGGACTCATCAGAGCAAAGCACAGACTTCCCCCCAGTCATGTCCATTGATCGTGTTTCTTGGCCCAAGCAAGTCTCTTCTCATTGGTGTCTTTTAGCAGTGGCTTCTTTTCAGCAATTCGACCATGAAGGCCTGATTCAGTCTCCTCTGAACAGTTGATGTTGAGATGTTTCGAACTCTGAAGCATTTATTCTGGGCTGCAATCTGAGGTGCAGTTAACTCTAATGAACGTATCCTCTGCAGCAGAGGTAACTCTGGGTCTTCCTTTCCTGTCGTGGTCCTCATGAGAGCCAGTTTCATCATAGCGCTTGATGGTGTTTGCGACTGCACTTGAAGAAACTTTCAAAGTATTTTTTTGAACCTTTATTTAACTATGCAGGTCAGTTAAAAACAAATTATTATTTACAATGACAGCCTACCCCGGCCAAACCCTTACCCAGAATACGCTGGGCCAATTGTGAGCAGCCCTATGGGACTCCCAATCACGGCCGGTTGTGACACAGCCTGGAATCAAACCAGAGTCTGTAGTGACACCTCTAGCACTGAGACACAGTGCCTAAGACCGCTGCGTCACTCTGGCGGCCCACTTGGGAATTAGTAGGTGTGTCCAAACATTTGACTGGTACTGTATATAAATAGCCAAAGGGATTTCTGATAGTCTTGAGTAATAGCTAAACACCTAAATAACATGTTGTCCTTCACAGTGACCTGTAACCAAATGTACTGGCTTCTCCTCCTTTCAGTAACTACTTGGGTTCAGGATCAGATCTCTGGAAAATAAACACATAACAGGACAAAAGATTGTCAGACAAACCAGAATGGAATACATGGAATATGAATGCACAAGTAAAGAATCTTAGGTCTATGGGACACAGACCCTTTTTGAGGTGTTTGCACAGTGTTGACATACAATGATGTTTGCAAGACTGTAACAACCAATCACAGAATGAGATTCATGACATTCCTTTATCTGGAAGGATTTTGGGGGGAAACATGGTTCATGAAACTGACCTCAGAGCATACTAACCTTCCATGTGGAGTACTTCCTGAAAACGTAATTAGTCAGCATTGTATTGAAGGTTCGACAGACCAGAAACAGGTTCCAGTTGCCTCACTTCCCCTCCACACACAACAGGATTGTTTATTGAAATATATAAATAACTCAGCAATAAAAGAAACATCCCTTTTTTCAGGACCCTGTCTTTCAAAGATAATTCGTAAAAATCAAAATAACTTCATATATCGTCATTGTAAAGGGTTTAAACACTGTTTCCCATGCTTGTTCAATGAACTATAAACAATTAATGAACATGCACCTGTGGAACGGTCGTTAAGACACTACCAGCTTACAGACGGTAGGCAATTAAGGTCACAGTTATTTAAACTTAGGACACTAGAGGCCTTTCTACTTACTCTGAAAAACACCAAAAGAAAGCTATCCAGGGTCCCTGCTCAACTGCGTGAACGTGCCTTCAGCATGCTGCAAGGAGGCATGAGGACTGCAGATGTGGCCAAGGCAATAAATTGCAATGTCCGTAATATGAGACGCCTAAGACAGCGCTACAGGGAGACAGGGCGGACAGCTGATCGTCCTCGCAGTGGTAGATCACGTGTAACAACACCTGCACAGGATCGGTACATCCGAACATCACACCTGAGGGACAGGTACAGGATGGCAAGAACAACTGGCAGAGTTAAACCAGGAACGCACAATCCCTCCATCAATAAGCTGAGAGGCTGGACTGAGGGCTTGTAGGCCTGTTGTAAGGCAGGTCCTCACCAGACATCACCGGCAACAACGTTGCCTATGGGCACAAACCCATCGTCGCTGGACCAGACAGGACTGGCAAAAAGTGCTCTTCACTGACGAGTCGCGGTTTTGTCTGACATGGGGTGATGGTCGGAATTCGCATTTATCGTTGAAGGAATGAGCGTTACACCGAGGCCTGTACTCTGGAGCGGTATCGATTTGGAGGTGGAGGGTTCATCATAGTCTGGGGCGGTGTGTCACAGCATCATCGGATTGAGCTTGTTGTCATTGCAGGCCATCTCAACGCTGTGCGTTACAGGGAAGACATCCTCCTCCCTCATGTGGTACCCTTCCTGCAGGCTCATCCTGACATGACCCTCCAGCATGACAATGCCACCAGCCATACTGCTCGTTCGTTCTGTGCATGATTTTCTGCAGGACACGAATGTCAGTGTTCTGCCATGGCCAGCAAAGAGCCATTGAGCATGTCTGTGACCTGTTGGATCGGAGGGTGAGGGCTAGGGCCATTCCCCCCCCCAGAATTGTCCAGGAACTTGCAGGTGCCTTGGTGGAAGAGTGGGTAACATCGCACAGCAAGAACTAGCAAATCGGGTGCAGTCCACGAGGAGGAGATGCACTGCAGTAGTTCATGCAGCTGGTGGCCACACCAGATACTGACTGTTGCTTTTGATTTTGACCCCCCTTTGTTCAGGGACACATTATTCCATTTCTGTTAGTCACATGTCTGTGGAACATGTTCCGTTTATGTCTCAGTTGTTGAATCTTGTTATGTTCATACAACTATTTATACATGTTAAGATTGCTGTAAAAGCAGTTGACAGTGAGAGGACCTTTCTTTTTTTGCTGAGGAGATATATATATATATATTTAACAGTGTCTTAAAGCATGATTTAGAAATAACTAACTATTAGTTTGAATTTGACATTACCCAGGACTCCTGTAAGACTCCATATTGTTTCATCTGTAGGTGCTACATGCCAATACATGGTGTCATATGAAGATAAATTGCTTGCTCTGTCATATGCATTTTGATTTCAATAACATTTCTTACATATATTTCAGAATATAGAAAAATATCAACATGAAGTGAAAAGATCCCACTTTTGATTTGGCTAATTTTTCAATATATTATTGGACATAATACACTATGGGCATATCAAAGATACAGAGTGGAATCTCTGCTACTTTTAGAGTAATAAACACATTTTTAAGCATTACCAACAGAGTGAATGTGAAAATGGATTCAAAATAGTCACCTCTGCTGTTGATTTGCAGGATGTGCAATGACACTTTAAAAAAACGTTTTTTTTTTATTTGACCTTTATTTAACTAGGCAAGTCAGTTCAGAACAAATTCTTATTTTCAATGACGGCCTAGGAACAAAGGAGGGCTGTGATTGGTTACATTGTTAACTATGCCAAAGTATCTCTATAAAAGAAGCCATAACTTTAAAGCTAGCAGAACTTTGAATTGAATTGTACATTATGTTTGACAATATTTGTAAAAAAAAATGTTTAAAGCCTAATAAATAAAAAAACATGTACTTTTAATATTCCTTTATAAATATTCATAAATGAATGCAAGAAATGTGTTATTGCAATCAATATACTAATCAAAATACAGAGCAAGTGGTAAAGTTGTATATGACACTAAATGTTGCTTTGTAGCACCTATAACTGAAGCGTGGAACCTTAAAAAGTAATATTTGGTCAGGCCAAAATGGCATAAATATTCAAACTTCAATTAATTACGCTTTAGGATACATATGTCAAATATATCCCAAAAATCCATCCTCCAAAGGACCATTCTATGGATTCTAATTATGTGACTAAATATCTCAGCAACGTTGAATAGAAAAGTGTTTTCCTAGGCAGAATATGATGGGAAGGGTAGAGGGGTATCAAGATGGCTTTATCGAACTCTAGAAATCCAACCATGTTAAACCCTGTATAAACAACAAACATTGACAGCTTACCATTCCAGTCAGCACTCTCTCTCTCTCCTTGTAACTGCTGGGTCGCCAGGTTCGTTTCCAGGGCAAGGAGTGTGCTGGCGTCTGGGAACCCTGCGCCTTCCTCCTCCTCATCCCTGCGTCCAAGTACGAACAGAGACGAGCAACAAACAACAGGCCTTGCTCGCCCAGGCACCTGTCCAGTGCTTCCGGAACTCTGTTCACAATGATATAAAATCTATCTACATCGTTACAGTCTATCAGTCTGATAGGGAATCTGTCTTATTGACAGGTTAATGGAAATGTAGTCTTAATTATTGTGCTTTGGTTCCCCACTGCACAAATAAAAATTCATAAGGATGTAGCCAAGCGGTTAAGAGCGTTGAGCCAATAACTGAAAGGCCGCAGGTTGGAATCACCTAGCCGACAAGCTGAAAAATCTGTCAATGTGCCCTTGAGCACAGCACTTAACCCTAAATGCTCTTGTTGCTATGAATAAGAGTGTCTGCTAACTGACTAAAATACATTTAAAATCTTCACCTGTAATAACTTATACATGATCAATCCACGTTGGACCAAGCATCAAGCCAGTTGACCTGAAAACACGACCACTACACACAGAGGGAAGCGGTCAATGAGGAAACCATTCAAAGTGAAAAACACATGGACCCAGTATTCATATATAAACCACAGTAGTGTTGAGACATTCCATTTACAACTAGGGCCAGGAGTTTTTCCCTGGCCTGGTCACGTGGTGAGGAAAAACTCCAGGCCCTGCCTATCATTACACTGGGAGGAGTAGTGTGAAGTTGCCCTTAGATGCTGATGTTGGGTCAATTTAAAGAATTTAAAAAATCCACTAATGGTCAAGGTTAAGATTGTGGGAGAGGAAGCTGATCCTAGATCTGTATCTAGTCTGAACTATAGCCTGGAACACTCAGGGCAGCCCAACGTCCTGTGGCCTGCCGCCAGTGTGGACGAGGAGGTGCTTCTTCATGTGACAGGACTGAGTGAAGCACTTCCCACAGTAGACACATTGAAACGGTTTCTCTCCGGTGTGCACCCTCTCATGCCTCTTTAGCTGGTGGCTGTGGGAGAAGCGCTTGGTGCAGTGGCTGCAGCCGTACGGTTTCTCCCCTGTATGGACCCGCATGTGCCTGCTTAGGTACGCCTGGGGGAAGGGCTTCCCGCAGAGGCTGCACCGGAGATATCTCTTGCTGGAGTGAGACGTCAGCTGTTGCGGCTGCTTTTCTATGCCTTTCGATGAAGAAGTGGAGCCTCTGTTGAAATTTGGGAAGGGGGCTGGCTTCCCTCTTTGGGGAACCTGTTGGAGAGTAACCCTTGGGGATGAAAAGCTGTTTCGGTTGGACAGTCCATTGAAATCTGGCATCTTGGACCTTGATCCTACAGTTGTCCCTTGTTCTGCATGTTGAGTGTCAGGGGGACACTTTGTCTGTCCAGACTCCATTCCCACTCTTCCTCTGTTGTCCACAAGCTGCCTGCTGTCTGAACAGATGTCTCCAGATGTCAACTCTTGGCCAGTTATGCTCCATTCTGAACTCATATCTGCCTCCACTTTAATGGGAACTGAGTCCACCATCACCACATCAGGCAGCCAGTCCAGAGAGCCTGAAGCAGACATGTAGACCCCAGAGTTACCTGGCGCCCCTCTCCTCTCTGGATGTTCAGACAGCCTCTTGGAGTCTGGCCCTGCATTGTGAGGAGCATTCACAGTTGGGTTGTCAGTCTCTTGGTTCTCTGTCCATTGGGACAGGCTGTATTCTATGGGTTGATGGTCAGTTTCCCAGGTCACACCCTCAGCAACCTGATGGTCCTGTCTTGTTCTGCTGTATTGTGATGCTGGATGCTGGAACGTCTGGTTGTCAGGTTCTATATTGAGTGAGGTGTCTGGAGCTCTGTGTCTGTTGCCCTGCTGGTCCAGATGGTCTGTGGGTTCAGTAGATGATGAAGAACCTGGTTCTGCCACAATGATCTTCTCACTGCTCTCACTGACTGGTTGGACAATCTCTGAAATGGGTCAACGTAAAGCACAGCATCAGCTTCCTGTAGTGGAGACGTTTTCTTCTTTGCCTTATTTATTGGTTATGAGTTATGAAGTTAATAAAATACTGAAATAAACATTGACAACTTTACTGAACATGTACATTGCATAGGGTTGGATTAGTTTCAACAACAACAAATACCTTCTATTGTACTGGTGTCAAGGTTCTCCATTTTGACACAAGTTTCCTCTTGCATATCTGCCATCTGTGTTTTGTATTCATCAGAAACCTTTAATTAATAACATATCCACAACAGCACTTGAAATATGATTAAACAATAATACATTTGACCATGTCTATAACTGACCTGCATGCCCCCATTATGGTCTGTCGCTGTGCGTCCTGCGTCTGTCCAGGTAGTGACATCCTGCATGAAGTTGCCTTCTTCAATGTCGTCAAAACGATTCTTCACTGCACCAAACAAGAGAAACCCTCGTAAACGTTATAGATTCTACATTACCAACCATTTTTAAAAGTGTTTAAATAAGGTAAACAACCTACAATATCCAAGTCTGCCTGTCGACTTCACTACAAAGCTCCCTCTTCCCCGGGCAACATGATTAGTGTCCACGTGCCTGTGAACTGTGCGTCGCAGGGCTCCAAATCTATCTGCGCTCCGTCGAGAAGTCTGACATTTAGTCAAAACCAGCTTCCTCCGCAAGTTCTCAATTTCTTTCTGGCTATGGGAAATTTCCAAACGTAAAGCAGCATGGCCGTCATCTACAAGTTTGCAAATTTCGGCAACGGCTGCATTCGCCAATACCTCGACGATGGAGGCTAGCTGAGCATGAAATGCGACAGTATCGGACATGTCCTTAGCACTATGTTTATGTTAAGCACTTATGTTATAGTAATTTGCATTGCAGTGTAAAGTCAACGTCTTCAGACTACACAGTTCACACCATAGAGCATTGAACACAATTGTAGTTGTTTTTGTTCTGCTACTTCCTGGATCGTTCTTCAAAATAAAAAGAGTTTGCTTTTCAAAATAAAGGTTGGTCACACACACACACACACACACACACGATTTACCTTAGTTCAATCTTCCAACATTGCCACCTGCTGCTGTATCATATTGTTGCTGCTATTAAAAGGAATCAAATTGTTTACCAAATTATAATTTGCCTTTCAATTAAGTGAATAAAAACATAACAAGCACACGTCGTCCTTCAACAATTTTACTAATAAGTTAAAGTAAAAAAGATAGACTCAGCATACAACCTGAATTTAAAAGGAATAAATGTACTCCTTCAGTTAAAAATAAGTCAATCAAGAGAGAAAGCTAAGGGTTAGTAGTCTCCAAACTAACTGAAGCACCACACTGAGAATGCATTCTAAATCTGAATAATGTAACAGTAGAAATAACAATCTGACTAGATATAAATATTTTTTTTATATAAATTACAAATCTGTATAAAGAAATTACTAACTAGATGGTAACTTTACATGAAGTAAAGTTCTGGGGCTTGCTTTAGCTCCTTAAAGTGGAAGAAGTTGAACCAGTTTACTTTACTATTTAAAGCAAAGCATTTACTTTAAATAGTGCATTCGAAAGTATTCAGACCCCTTGACTTTTATCACATTCTGTTACTTTACAGCCTTATTCTACAATGGATTAAATAGTCCCCTGCCCCCCTCAATCTACACACAATACCCCATAATGAAAAATAAAAAATAGGTTTTTAGAAAATGTTGCAAAAAAAATAATGAATAAAACTGAAATATGACATTTACATAAGTATTCAGACCATCACTCAGTACTTTATTGAAGCACTTATGGCAGTGATTACAGCCTCGAGTCTTCTTGGGTATGACGCTACAAGCTTGGCACACCTGTATTTGGAGAGTTTCTCCCATTCTTCTCTGCAGATCCTCTCAAGCTCTGTCAGGTTGGATGGGGAGCGTCACTGCACAGCTATTTTCCAAGTCTCTTCAGAGATCGATCGGGTTCAAGTCCGGGCTCTGGCTGGGCCACTCAAGGACATTCAGAGACTGCTCCCATAGCCACTCCTGCGTTGTCTTGGCTGTGTGCTTAGAGTCATTTTCCTGTTGGAAGCTGAACCTTCACCCTCTGTCTGAGGTCCTGAGCACTCTGGAGAAAGTTTTCATCAAGGACCTCTCTGTACTTTGCTCCATTCAGCTTTCCCTCGATCCAGACTAGTCTCACAGTCTCTGCCACTGAAAAACTTCCCCAAAGCATGATGCTGCCACCACCATGCTTCACCGTAGGGAGGGTGCCAGGTTTCCTCCAGATGTGACACTTGGCATTCAGGACAAAGAGTTCAATCTTGGTTTCATCAGACCAGATAATCTTGTTTCTCATGGTCTAAGAGACTTTAGGTGCCTTTTGGTTTACTCCAAGCGGGCTATCATGTGCATTTTACTAAGAAGTGGCTTATGTCCGTCCACTGTACCCTAAAGACCTGATTGGTGGAGTGCTGCAGAGATGGTTGTCCTTCTGGAAGGTACTCCCATCTCCACAGAGGAACTCTAGAGCTCTGTTAGAGTGCCCATCCGGCTCTTGGTCACCTCCCTGACCAAGGCCCTTCTCCCCCGATTGCTCAGTTTTGCCGGGCGACCAAGAAGAAGAGTCTTGGTGGTTCTAAACTATTTCAATTTAAGTATGATGGGGTCAATGTGTTCTTGTGGACCTTCACAGTGCTGCAGAATTTTTTTGGTACCTTTCCCCAGATCTGTGCCTCGACACAATTCCTTCAACCTCATGGCTTGGTTTTTGCTCTGACATGGACTGTCAACTGTGGGACCTTATAGACAGGTGTGTGCCTTTGCAAATCATGTCCAATCAATTGAATTTACCACAGGTGGACTACAATCAAGTTGTAGAAATATATCGAGAATCAATGGAAACAGGGTGCAACTGAGCTCAATTTCTAGTCTCATAGCAACGGGTCTGATTACTTATGTAAATTAGGTATTTTTTTAAATGTTTTATACATTTGCAAACATTTCTAAAATCCTGTTTTCACTTTGTCATTATAGTGTAGTGTGTAGATTGAAAAATAATAATTTAATCCATTTTAGAATAAGGTTGTAACGTAACAATGTGGAAAAAGGGAAGGGGTCTGAATACTTTCTGAATGCACTGTAGTCAAGTTATATTAGGTAAAACAATTGGTCTGATTACTTTGACAGACTACTATATCAACCTTATTGCTTTGGATTGTAGGGCAGTAAGATCACAATGTCTAAACTACAGTTGAGTGTGAAAACTGAAAGAAGAAAGACATAGGACATAGATCTGTCAGATGATGGTAATAAAAGGCTGGATTATGTAGACAACACTCGTAGGAAAGCAAAGCAACTCAATCCATGCTGGGGGTTTCAGATAAATAGATGCATTTGGTAAAAATGTCAATAAAGTTTGATTTTTGTTTGATGATGTAATGATCAAACAGTAGAGTATTCATAGGTCTGTTGTTCAAAGTGAGATAGAAAATGAAGACTTTCTGTTGTGGTGGAAGGGAGAAACTCATAAGGAATTAGAAACATTTAGGCTATTATTTGGGAAGGGAAATATGATGGTGCATCTAGTGATGACATCTTTTTAAAAGTATTTTAGTGGTAGTTGAACTATTTGAATGAAAAGAAAAGCAGGGGCATGACATTTTAGGCCGAGCCCTACCCATGCTGGTGACGCTCAGGACCTACCCTATCGTAGCCCGATTTCTCAACACAAAATAAGAAACACAGTAACTTCCTCCATTAGTATCAGTAGCTAATCTCGGTTTGTCCCTTGCTTCCTGCACTGCCCCATGCTCTCCTCTGCATGTGTGAGTACCGATAGCAACAGCTACATTTGGGCTGCTCAATGACGAGACAAGAGAGCTGTTAGCTAGCTACTTTTCGTCACTCTAAACTCCGACAACTGCTGTACGCTTTTATGGATATGCTAATTTATGCACATTTGTAGTTATAGTTTTTAAATGTTTTAAATATTTTTTTAGTTAAGATGGCCTCAACATGTGAAAATTGGTTTGGTGTCTCTAACTTGGAACAGTTCAATAGTTCCTTTTACAGAGAATTTTATGCAAATGTAGTTATAGTCCATCAGTTTTAAAGCATTTTAAGGGTAGGATAGCCGAATGTTTTAAAGTTTGGTCTTGTAGCTTAATTGGCCAAGGTGCCAGACTGTTTTGAATATCTACCTCTGTATTCCTATAGTTCTCATCCAAACCCATGTTCATTTATGAAACATTTTATTGGTTATAGTTTTAAAAGTATATACAGTACCAGTCAAAAGTTTGGACACACCTACTCATTCAAGGGTTTCTTTATTTTTTACTATTTTTTACATTATAGAATAATAGTGAAGACATCAAAACTATGAATTAACATATGGAATCATGTAGTAATTTAAAAAAGAGTTCATATAAAATATCCTTTATATTCTTCAAAGCAGCCACTCTTTGCCTTGATGACAGCTTTCTCAGGATGGTACGGAAGGTTCCGCTACCAGAGACAGGTTCCAGCAGCCTCTCTTCCCATCCACACGCAGCATATCCCAGAAGATCCACACCAGCGACTCCAGAGGAAGCTGCAAAGAAAGTTAATTCAGTGGTTTCCATATTTTATAGTTCAGGTGCTAGTCCGGAACAATCAGTTTGGCCGCTAAGCAGTGGTATGTATGTATGTTTTATATATATATAGAGAGAGGAAAGTCACCTAAGCTGCATGTCCAAGTCTAGAAGACATTTATATTAATCTATTATATGAATTTATCACAAAAAATAATTAGCATCATGTATGGATAATCAAAAACAATGAGTGAACGGTTTCAAATCTGATATTATGAAAGTAGGAAGGTGATGTTCTGCCTGTTCTAGGTTAGATAAACCAACAGGTACTGTTACTTACCTCCAGGAGATGAAGTTTCCCCAGACCATGGTACCTCTGGGGATTCTGAGAGTAAAGAAGAGGTGAGTGAGTAGCTTTGTTCGAGAGTACTGGTGCACATCCTAACTGGTTTAGCTTACTCGAAACACATCAGGATGGAAAAGAATAAATCAAGAGAGAATTCTGATTGAATGGATTCTAATTCTATTCATTCTAATTCTGGGACTCAAAAACAAATTGCCACTTTGAATAGGTTTTCCTAGGCTGAATATTATGGAAAGTGTAAAGTGATATCAAGATAGTTCTATAAAGCCGCCGATAAATCTAACCATAATAAACCCTCTATAAAGTCAACCATTGACAGCCTACCATTCCAGGTCAGCACTCTCGCCTTGCACGTGCTGGGTCGCCAGATCTGTTTCAAGGGCCAGGAGTGTGCTGGCACCCAGGGAACCTGTGGCTCTTCTCTTCTGCCATGTCGATGTCCAGAAAGTGACAGTCATCGTCACACTCTTCCCTGCACCCTCCTCCTCCCTATGTCCAGGTACGAGATGAGCCGAGCAATGCGTTCTCGACCACCAACAGGCCTAGCTCACCCAGACACCTGTCCAGAGCTTCTTTGTTAATTGCTGTTCTTTGGTTTACCACTGCACCAATACAAATTCATAAGGATGTTTAAAATCTTCACCTGTAATAACTTATACATTATCAATCCACTCCGGACCAAGCATCAAGACAGCTGACCTGAAAACACTACCACTACACACCGATGGTAGTGTTCAATGTGGTAAATATCCAAACTGTTAAAAACAAAGACCCAGTATGCATATTAAAACACAGTAGTGTTGAGCTATTCCCCTTACAACTAGGGCCAGGAGTTTTTCCCTGGTCTGGTCACGTGGTGAGGAAAAACTCCTGGCCTTGCCTATAATTACACCAGGCGGAGTAGTGTGAAGTTGCCCCTACACACTGATCTTGGGTCAGTTTTAGATGTTTTCCTACTAATGGTTAAGGTTAGGATTGGAGAAGAGGAAGCTGATCCTAGATCTGTACCAAGGGAAAATTTCACCCTGGAACACTCAGGGCAGCACAGTGTCCTGTGGCCTGCCACCAGTGTGGACGAGGAGGTGCCTCTTCATGTGACTAGACTGGGTGAAGCACTTCCCGCAGTAGACACAGTGAAATGGTTTCTCTCCGGTGTGGACTCTCTCATGCATCTTCAACTGGTGCCTGTGGGAGAAGCGCTTTGTGCAGTGGCTGCAGCCGTACGGTTTCTCCCCCGTATGGACCCGCATATGACTCCGCAGTTGCGCCGGCTGAGGGAAAGGCTTTCCACAGAGGCTGCACCGGAGTTGCCTCTTGGGCGAGTGAGATGTTAGCTGTTGCCCCTGCTTTTCTTTGCCTTTCGATGAAAAATTGTAGCCTCTGTTGAAATTCAGGAAGGGGGCTGGCTTCCCTCTTTGGGGAACCTGGAGGAGAGTAACACTTGGAGATGAAAAGCTGTTTTGGGTGGACAGTCCGTTGAAATCTGGCAACTTGGACCTTGGTCCTACATTTGTCCCTTGTTCTGCATGTTGAGTGTCAGGGGGACATGTCTGTCCAGACTCCATTCCCCCTCTTCCTCTGTTGTCCACAAGCTGCCTGCTGTCTGAACAGACCTCTCCAGATGTCAACTCTTGGCCAGTTATGCTCCATTCTGAACTCATATCTGCCTCCACTTTAATGGGAACTGAGTCCACCATCACCACATCAGGCAGCCAGTCCAGAGAGCCTGAAGCAGACATGCAGACCCCAGAGTTACCAGGCGCCCCTCTCCTCCCTGGATGTTCAGACAGCCTCTTGGAGTCTTGCCCGGAATTCTGAGGAGCTTTCACAGTTGGGTTGTCAGTCTCTTGGTTCTCTGTCCAATGGGACAGGCTGTATTCTATGGGTTGATGGTCAGTTTCCCAGGTCACACCCTCAGCAACCTGATGGTCCTGTCTTGTTCTGCTGTATTGTGATGCTGGATGCTGGAACGTCTGGTTTTCAGGTTCTATATTGAGTGAGGTGTCTGGAGCTCTGTGTCTGTTGCCCTGCTGGTCCAGGTCTGTGGGTTCAGTAGATGATGAAGAACCTGGTTCTGCCACAATGATCTTCTCACTGCTCTCACTGACTGGTTGGACAATCTCTGAAATGGGTCAACGTAAAGCACAGCATCAGCTTCCTGTAGTGAAGACGGATTATTTTTTTGCCTTATTTATTAGTTATGGCTTATGACTAAGAAGTTTATCAAATACTGCAATAAAGGCTTTACTCAACAATGTGTAAATGGCATAGATTTGATTAGTTGCATAAAATGACCTTCTGTTCTGCTTGAGCCAAGGTTCTCCATTTTGATAAGAGGTGACTCTTGCATATCTGCCATCTGTTTTGTTATCATCAGAAACATTTGATTAGAAAAATATCCCCGACACCATTTGAAATGAGAAAACAAATCATCAATTTGACCATGTCTATGACAACTGACCTGCATGCTCCCATCCGGGTCTGTCGCTGTGCGTCTTGCGTCATTCCAGTTCGTGACATCCTTTGTGAAGTTGTCCCCTTCACTGTTGGAACAACGATTCTCCACTGCACCAGAAAAATAAACCATCATAAATGTTATATATTCTACATTACAAATGATTTTGAACGTGTTTCAATAAGGTAAAAAACATACAATATCCATGTCTGCCTGATGACTTTCCAACAAAGCTCGCTCTTGCTCGGGCAACAAGATCGGTGTCGCGCCTGTGAACTGTGCGTCGCAGGGCTCCGAATTTCTCTGTGCCCCGTTGAGAACTCTGGTATTTTGTCAAAAGCAGCTTCCTCCGCAGGTTATCAATTTCTTTCTGGCTATGGGAAATTTCCATACGTAAGGCAGCATGGCCATCATCTACAAGTTTACAGATTTCGGCAACCGCTGCATTCGCCAAAACCTCAATTATCGAAGCTAGCTGAGCATGAAAGGCGACGCTATCGCACATGTCTTTGGAACTATGTAAATATTCAATAATGATGTTATAGTAATTTGCAGTATTCAGTCAATGTTTTGAGAATTTAAAGTTCACAATGTTGACGGTATACTACAAACACAGAAATTAATTCCGGAAACAAAACTAGGGCTACTTCCTGAACTGTTTTTCAAAATAAAAGGTTGGTTTTTAAAATAAAAAATTGGTTACACACACGACTTGTTAGTTCTACCTGTCAACGTTGCCACCCGCTGCTTTATCATGTTGTTGGTGCTACTAAAATGAATCGAATGTTTTGAAAATCCGCCTTCCTTGTCCTCCAAAAAATTATTTCACTATTAAGTTCAAATACAAAAATATAGAATCCGCAAACAACCTGAATTTAAAGAGAATACATATATTTATTCGGTTAAAAATAAGTAAATAAAAGCTAAGGTTTAGTAGTCTCAAAACGAACTGAAGCACCGCACTGAGAAAGCACACATGTTAATCTGTAAATATAATGGATAAATAGCCAATGGGATTCCTAGCTAACAACATTTCATTGTTTGTTTTTACAAATTAGAATATTGTAAATGGAAAAAAAAACATTGCTAACTTTACATTAAGTAAAGTTGTGGGGCTTTCTTTAGCTCTAAAAGTATTTTGTGGTAGTGGAAGTAGTATAAAACCTTAACTATTTATATAGTAATAGTTAAATGTTTTAAATCATTTCAAGTTACAATGGCCTTAACATGTCAAAGTTGGTTTGGTCTATCTTGAACGTTTCAATAGTTTACTGTTGGTGAGTTATTTTATGCTAATTTCTGCAAATTGATATAGTTATAGGCAATAACAGTTTAAAATAATTTTAAATTAGGAAAGCCTGAACATTTTAATGTTGGTCTGGTAGTTTAATTGGCCAAGGAGCAAGACCGTTTTCAATAGCTACCTCTGTATTCCTATGGTCCTCATTCAAACCGATGTTAATTTAATGCAAATTGTAAATGGTTATGGTTAAAAAGTATATAAGAAGAAAAAAATATTTTGACGAGCAATCTAAGTATGGTCAGATCGAACCTGTCAACGTTGGTTTGGAGTTGATAGCTTAAAATGGTGAAAAAGGAGGTCTAAACAAAAACAAAAAACATTTTTTTTGTCCATTCTAGTCTATGGCCCATTTTTCTGCAATTGAAATGCATTGGTATCCATAGCAACAAAGCTGCTGAAGGATGAGACAAACAGCTGTATCTTTTGATTGGTAGTAGATAATTATGTTCTCATTCCAGATTTAAATACCAGAGAAGTAGACCTCAATGTCATACCCTCTAGGTTTTTATCTAAAGTGCTGGAAATGTGGTCAAAGTTGCCGATTTGTGTCAAAAGTTGCATTCTTCACCGTGAATGGATGTTGGAAGTCTGGGAGTTGATGTCACATGTCACAATAGGACCTTTAGAATGTTGAATAAAAACTAAGAAAGTTAATAAAGGCCTAAAAGCGTAGTAGTTTAAAAAGTACAAAAGGGGCACCCGAGAGGTGCAGTGGTCAAAGGCACTGCAGCTCAGTGCAAGAGGCGTCACTACAGACACCCTGGTTGGAATCCAGGTTGTATCACAACCGGCCATGATTGGGAGTCCAATAGGGCGGCGCACAATTGTCCCAGCGTCGTCCGGGTTTGGCCTGTGCAGGCCGTCATTGTAAATAAGAATTTGTTCTTATCGGATTTGCACATTTAAATAAAGGTTAAATAAAAAATAATTTAAAGAGTTCTATGCATGCACACTGGTCCTAACCTCGCAGCACATTTAAAGTTTGAATGACGTTTCTAGCTTAATTAAAAGGTGTAAGAGGAGTAGCCTTCCAAATAATAATAAAATTAAGTATGACAAATATTTAAAGTGGGGTCTCTTCCATCACAAGCCCCCTTTCATAATCACATTGGTAATAGGGCTGTATGCAGCGCAGCGATTATGTAATGGTTTATATCGTCATTTAAAGTAACCTGCAACCACAAAATACTGGCTTCACCTACTCTCAGATACTACTGGTGCTCAGGGTTTTCCTGGCTATCAAGGCTACTTGCTCCTGCCAAACTCTACGCCACGCCCACGGATGTCAGTTTTTCTCCGCAATGAGTCTGGATCTGAGTACCTCTCCGAACATTCACCACCGAATGCAAACGCATCTGGGTCTGTCTGATTGGTCCAGAAACCGATGGGTTGGGCCAGAGCCAGAACACACTGGATTAAAACTATGGTTAGAACATATTTTATTGGCTTGAATAATCTGATTGATTCAAGACGATCCAATCGCTGATAACTTTATTTTATACAACAGCCCTTCTGTAGCTCAGTTGGTAGAGCATGGCGCTTGTAACGCCAGGGTAGTGGGTTCGATTCCCGGGACCACCCATACGTAGAATGTATGCACACATGACTGTAAGTCGCTTTGGATAAAAGCGTCCGCTAAATGGCATATATTATTATTATTATTAGTGCCCCCCATCACCACAAACAACTTCAATGATGGCAGTCTCAGACTAAAGTATGTGGTGAACGACAGCAGCTGAAGAATTTAGTGTGAGTCCTCAGGCTAGCTCAGGATCAGATCTCTGTAAAATGAACAAATTGTCAGACAAGCCAGAAATAGAAATAATGGAATACGAATGCACAAGTAAATTATATAAAACCTATGGGACACAGACATGAGGTGTTTGTGCGCAGTGTTGACATACAATAATGTTTGTAACAATGTAGCGACCCACATTTTTTGGGGGGAAAGGTATGGTATAAATAATGAAATTCTCCTCAGAGTACTGCATGACATTGAATCGATGAGTTACTATCCCAAAAAATTGCTTGTGTCCCATAATATTTTATACTAACTTTCACTATGGAGTACTTACTAAGGATTTCATTTCTCAGGATGGTGTAGAAGGTTCCAAAGACCAGAGAGCCTCTCTTCCTGTCCACATGCAACACATCCTGGAAGATCCACTCCCTAAGCAGTGGTGTTAAATATATAAAAAAGAATAGTAAAGCTACATTTCAAACTGTAGAGTATAAACTCAGCAAAAAAATAAACGTCCTCTCACTGTCAACTGCGTTTTCAGCAAATGTTTAAATATTTGAATGAACATAAGATTCAACAACTGAGACATAAACTGAACAAGTTCCACAGACATGTGACTAACAGAAATGGAATAATGTGTCCTTGAAAAAAGTAAGTGTCAGTATCAGGTGTGGCCACCAGCTGCATTAAGTACTGCAGTGCATCTCCTCCTCATGGACTGCACGAGATTTGCCAGTTCTTGCTGTGAGATGTTACCCCACTCTTCCACCAAGGCACCTTCAAGTTCTCAGACATTTCTGGAGGGAATGGCCCTAGCCCTCACCCTCCGATCCAACAGGTCCCAGACCTGCTCAATTGGATTGAGATCTGGGCTCTTCGCTGGCCCTGCAGAACACTGACATTCCTGTCTTGCAGGATATCACACACAGAATGAGCAGTATGGCTGGTGGAATTGTCATGCTGGAATACTCTCAAGAACTCTGCAGTGAATTCAATGTGCCAAGATCCAATTTAAATATCTTCAAATTAGACACGTAAATTCCTCATGTCACTTCCAAGAGGAGGTTTAGAGCTCAGCTCAATGAAGTTGAGACCCTTCTTGCTACAGCACAATCCATCAAAGGCTAAATCTCCGATATCTTTAGACTCCCATCTGAGAATGTGGGCTCTTCCTTTACTCCTTCGAAAATAATCTGTGAAAAGGACCTTTGACTATCAGTGAGGAGTTATGGACAGATGTTTGCCACAGGGTATACTGGTCCTCTACTAATATAAAAATGAAATAATCTATTTTTTTTTAAAAATGTTGTACAAATTGTATTACACCACAGTGAGACTCCATAGAATACAGACATGTCTCCTGATTGTAAAAGACGTACATCTGAAAGCAGTGGAGGCTGCTGAGGGGAGGACGATTTGTAACAACTGGAACGGAGTAAATGGCACATAGAAAACATGTGTTTGATACCATTCCATCAATTCAGCTCCAGTCATTACCACGAGCCCATCGTCCCCAATTAAGGTGCCACCAACCTCCGGTGTCTGAAAGTGGATCTTACATGCATGTGTTTTGGCATTGCTCCAGCCATTACCACGAGCCCGTCGTCCCCAATTAAGGTGCCACCAACCTCCGGTGTCTGAATGTGGATCTTACATGCATGTGTTTTGGCATTGCGGGGAGACGGACAGAGTTTGCCAATCTATACATCCTGCTGCATAGAACATATTAGATGTAGTTTGATATGCCCCCGTGGCTGTCTTCTTAATGCTTAGCAGGACTTTGTTCTTGATCTAAACAGAGAACATGTGTTTATGACTATCACATACTTTGCTAAAAAATGTATTCTACCAAGGTGGGCTTCTAATTCCTGTCCTACATTTAAAATGTGGATTGACCAGGTTGTTGACTTTCTTCCTCTTGAAAAGCTCACTTGTGACCTCCGCGAGAGACGGCGCAGGTTCAATTGACTCTGGTCTCCACTACTCAACTATATTTCAAACTGGACAGAATGGGGAGATTAAGGTAATGTGTGTATATACATGCTGTAAAACAAGTTATTTGCTCGTTGTCTCAGTTAAAGCTGGAAATAGCTAACACGTTCACGGATAGTACTGCTGCAAATTTGTTGTTTGTTTATTTTTTATTTCTTCCACATCTGTGAATGTGGATTGTTTTGTTTGTTGATTGAAAAACAAGAAAACTTAAATACTTCCAATAAAACAATACTAAAAAACACATAGACCCAGTCTTCATATGAAAACCCCAATAGTGTGGAGCCATTCCCCTTACAACTAGGGACAGGAATGATTCCCTGGTCTGGTCACATGGTGAGGGAAAACTCCTGGCCCTGCCTATCATTATTGTGAAGTTGCCCCTAGATGCTGATCTTGGGGCAGTTCTGCATTTTTTTAGGACAAATGTTTAAGCTTAGGATTGGGGAGAGGAAACTGATCCAAGATCTGTAACCTAGGGGAAACTTCACCTTGGAACACTCAGGGCAGCATAATATCCTGTGACCTGCCACCAGTGTGGACAAGGAGATGCTTCTTCATGTGGCCAGACTGGGTGAAGCACTTCCCACAGTAGACACATTGAAATGGTTTCTCTCCGGTGTGGACTCTCTCATGCATTTTCAGCTGGTGGCTGTGGGAGAAGCGCTTGGTGCAGTGGCTGCAGCCGTACGGTTTCTCACCCGTATGGACCCGCATGTGCCTCTGCAGGTGCGCCGGCTTGGGAAAGGGCTTTCCACAGAGGCTGCACCGGAGCTGCCTCTGGGTGGAGTGAGACATCAGCTGTTGTGGCTGCTTTTCTATGCCTTTCGATGAAGTGAAGCCTCTGTTGAAATTCGGGAAGTTGACTGGCTTCCCTCTTCGGGAACCTGGAGGAGAGTAACACTTGGGGATGAAAAGCTGTTTCGTGTGGACAGTCCGTTGAAATCTGGCAACTTGGACCTTGATCCTACAGTTGTCCCTTGTTCTGCATGTTGAGTGTCAGGGGGACATGTTGTCTGTCCAGACTCCATTCCCCTCTTCCTCTGTTGTCCACAAGCTGCCTGCTGTCTGAACAGACCTCTCCAGATGTCAACTCTTGGCCAGTTATGCTCCATTCTGAACTCATATCTGCCTCCACTTTAATGGGAACTGAGTCCACCAGCACCACATCAGGCAGCCAGTCCAGAGAGCCCAAAGCAGACATGTAGACCCCAGAGTTACCAGGCGCCCCTCTCCTCTCTGGATGTTCAGACAGCCTCTTGGAGTCTGGCCCTGCATTGTGAGGAGCATTCACAGTTGGGTTGTCAGTCTCTTGGTTCTCTGTCCAATGGGACAGGCTGTATTCTATGGGTTGATGGTCAGTTTCCCAGGTCACACCCTCAGCAACCTGATGGTCCTGTCTTGTTCTGCTGTATTGTGACGCTGGATGCTGGAACGTCTGGTTTTCAGGTTCTATATTGAGTGAGGTGTCTGGAGCTCTGTGTCTGTTGCCCTGCTGGTCCAGGTCTGTGGGTTCAGTAGATGATGAAGAACCTTGTTCTGCCACAATGATCTTCTCACTGCTCTCACCAACTGGTTGGACAATCTCTGAAATGGGTCAACGTAAAGCACAGCATCAGCTTCCTGTAGTGAAGACGGATTATTTTTTGCCTTATTTATTAGTTATGGCTTATGACTAAGAAGTTAATCAAAACCAGCAATAACATTGAAGGCTTTACTCAACATAAAGTGTATATTGTATGGACTTAAGTTGAACAAAATAAGTTGAACAAAAATACCTTCCGGACTGCTGGTGCCAAGGTTCTCCATTTTGATAAGAGGCATCTCTTGCATATCTGCCATCTGTTTTGTATTCACCAGAAACAATTTAATAGAAAAACTCCCCCACCACCATTTGAAATATAAAAACAAACTAATACATTTGGGCCTGTGTATGACAACTGACCGGCATGCCCACATCCTTGTCTTTCGCTGTGCGTCCTGCGTCTCTCCAGCTGGTGGCATCCTGCATAAAATTTCTCCTTTACGCTCGGCACAGCGATTCTCCACTGCACCAGAAAAGAGAAACCCTCAAACGTTATATATTATACATTACCCATTCTTTTTTTACGTTTTCAAAGATGGTAAAAAAAAACTAAACAGTATCCAAGTATGCCTGTTGACTTTCCTTGAAGCTCCCTCTAACCCGGGCAACAAGATCTGTGTCCCGCTTGCTGACAGTGTGCCGGAGGGCTCCGAATTTCTCTGCGCTTCGTCGAGAATTCTGGAATTTTGTCAGCAGCAGCTTCCTCCGCAGGTTATCGATTTCTCTCTGGCTATGGGAAATTTCCAAACGTAAGGCAGCATGGCCATCATCTACAAGTTTACAGATTTCAGCAACGGCTGCATTTGCCAAAACCTCAACGATGGAGGCTAGCTGAGCGTTAAAGGCGACTGTATCGTACATGTCCTTTGCACTATGTCAATGTTAAACACTTATGTTATAGTAATTTGAAACTTAAGTGCTCAGTCAACGTCTTGAGACTACACAATGAAGGCCATGGACGTTACACTATTTTTTTATAAACAAACATTTTCGGCTACTTCCTGGATAATTTCTCCGAAATAAAGGCTGGCTTTTCAAAATAAAGGTTGCTTACACATACGACTTATGTTCCAACATTGCCACCTGCTGCTGAATCATATCGTATGTTGTTCCTACTAAAAAGCAATCAAATGTTTTAAAAACCAGCCTGTTGTGAATTAAATCAAAACACACACTGTCATCCAAAAATGATTTTACTATTTAGTTCAAGTACAAAAATACAAAATCAGAATACAACTGAATTATAAAGGAATAAATACATTCCATCAATTAAAAGTAAGTAATTTGTTGAGTAGGCTAAGGGTTAGTAGTCTCCAAAATAACTGAAGCACTACACTGAGAATGCACTCTAACTCTGAACACTAACAGTAAAAATATATACAAAATCTGAATATAGAATGGATAAATAGCCAATGGGATTTCAGATAGTCCTCAGCGATAGCAAAACAACTAGATACCATTTTGCTTTTTGTTTTTACAATAAATGAGAACGTTGTAAATAAAAAAATAAACATTGGTAGTAATAACATTGGTAATAGGTGTGTATGCAGTGAGCATATTAGCACATTATGTCATTCACAGTAACCTGTAAGCACAATGTACTGGCTTCTCCTCTAAGTAACTACAGGGGTTCAGGATCAGATCTCTAAAAGAAACACAGAACAGATTGTCAGACACATTCCTTCATCTGGAAACATATGGTACATGAAACTGTCCTCAGAACCAACACTGCATGACATTGAATTAACAAATATATATTTTTTGCCTGTTTACCATATGCTTTTTTTTAAACGTATGTTGTTGTCGATACTAACCTTCCCTGTGGAGTACTTCCTGATGATTTCATTTGTCAGGATGGCATTGAAGGTTCTGCAGACCAGAGACAGGTTCCAGTAGCCTCTCTTTCCATCCACACGCAGTACGTCCCGGAAGATCCACACCAGCGACTCAAGAGGAAGCTGCAAGAAAGTGCATCATTTCAATGGTTCCAGTGTTTTAGCTGCGTATTTTGGTGAAGTGTTTGTTGTTGAACATTTGGTTCCTAAAGCAGTGGAGTTGTATATAAAAGAGGCCAGGAAAGTCACTAGGTAGGCTACATGTCAAACTCCAGAAGGCATTTATGGGTGATTCCTCACAAAACTAGAAACAACAATGATGATTTGGGGGATTTTCACTCAATTTAATCAATATTAGTGTCCCGTGGAGGAAGGATTGTTTACATTTGTATCTTAAATCATATTTAAGAACCCTTCTATAGATTACATTATGAATATCCCCCAAATCACTGTATTTTTTTGGTTCTAGTTTTGTGAGGAATCATCATAATATAAGTATATTTATTATATGAATGGTAATCCAATCGTTATTTTCAGTTGAATCCTGTATGGCGAATCAAAACAGTGTCAGCGGTTTGGCTAACTGGGCTATCTGAATTGTGTCCCACCCACCAACCCTTCTTTTACACTACTGCTACTCTCTGTTCATCATATATGCATAGTCACTTTAACCATATCTACATGTACATACTACCTCAATCAGCCTGACTAACCGGTGTCTCTATGTAGCCTCTACTTTTATAGCCTTGCTACTGTATATAGCCTGTCTTTTTACTGTTGTTTTATTTCTTTACCTACCTATTGTTCACCTAATATATTTTTTGCACTATTGGTTAGAGCCTGTAAGTAAGCATTTCACTGTAATACCTGTTGTATTCAGCGCACGTGACAATTTGATTTGATTTAAATATGATATTAGGAAAGAAGGAAAGTAATTTTCTGGTTGTTCTATGTGAGATAAATCTACAGGTACTGTACTTACCTCCAGGAGATGAGGTTTCCCCAGACCATGGTACCTCTGAGCATTCTGGGAATAAAGAAGAGGTGAGTGAATAGCTAGGTTCTAGAGTACTGATCTCTGAGCTGTATTGAATCAGTGAGATAATCAGACATTGTCTTTTCATTTGGCCTACCTCTCTCCCCTACCCTCTATAAGACCAAACATATTAAGCCCAACCATTGACAGTTTACCATTCCAGTCAGCACTCTCTCTCCTTGCAACTGCTGGGTTGCCATGTCCGTTTCCTGGGCCAGTAGTGCGCCAGTGTCCGGGAACCTGTCGCTTTGTTCTTCTTCCATGTCGATGTCCGGAAAGAGGTCATTGTCACGCTCTTCCTCCGCCTTCCTCTTTCCTGCGTCCTAGTATAAGTGTAGCCGGGCAACGAGCTCTCGACCACCAACAGGCCTTGTTCGCCCAGGCACCGGTCGAAAGCTTCCTGGAAGGCCGACGCCGTCACGTTCACCTTGTGTTTCCTCTTCATGTGGTTCTTGAAATTCTTCTTGTTCAGTCTGATTCCGCAGAGATCGCACTGGACCTTGGTGGTACGGCACCAGGGTGGCACGTCCATCTTGGATTCGGCCAGGTATCTCCTCAGGGCCTCCTCGTTCTCCGCAGCGATGTACTCTTCGTGGTGTTTCCTCTTCATGTGAACCTTGAAGTTCTTCTTGTTTAGGATGATGCCGCAGTGGTCACACTGAGTCTGTACAGGAACTGCGTCCCTTTGGGAAGGTCTTTGCGGTCTCTCGGTCTCAATCAGCGGCGTAGGAGGGCAGCTGTACACTTCGGGCGAGGAGGGTTCCGAATCCTGGCGTGTGACCGGATTGTGACTGGAAGAAGCATCTGGTTTTTCCATTGGAGGTGTGTCTGTGTTTAGAGTTTGAAGAGCGACTGGTAAGCTCGGAGGGGTGGCAGGTCTGGAGCTGGAAGGGACAGCAGGTATAAATGTGAGAGGCAGGACAGGTGTGGATGTTGAATGGGCGAGAGGTCTCTGGGCTGGAGAGGGATGTTGCTGGAGGGGTGGAGCAACAGATGGAGATTGAGCTTGAACACGGGCAGGTCTTTGAGTCCCGTTCCGCTTTCTGCAAGCTCTGAAATGTTCTATAAACAACGCTTTTCTGCAGAGTACATGGTCACAATAGCTGCAGTGGTAGTGAGGGTAGTCTCTGCACGTCAGTTTGCAGTTGTAGACGATGTACTCTGACAGAAAAGGGTGAAAATAAAACAATCAGTGTAAAAAAAAGAATGTTAGATAGTGACTTTAAAAAGTAAAGTGTACAAGGACATTAGCACGTACAACATGGCATTCGTACAACTCAATTGAACAACTACAAAGCATTACTGAGTACAAGGAAATCGTTATTTTCTGACACTGCGGTTTCCAAAGTTCCCCTCACCGTCATTCTGAACTGCACTTTTCAGGTGGCTCTGGATGTGTGGGATGATCCGGTGTAACTCGTTGGGTTTGAACGCAGACGGTCGGCAGAAGGGGCAGTGGTAGAGGGAGCAGCACGTGGTGCACGGTTGTATCTTGGGAGTTTCACCAACTCGGAAACTGGTAATATGTTGCTGTGGAAAAACAAAGACAATAATGAATAGTCAATAATAAAGAGAAAATGTTCCGAAAATCCAGAGACGCAAATTTACATGGTCCCAAATTGGGGACCAATAGTTCAGCAACATGCAGATACAAAATGTTTTGTATAGAAATGACAATTCTTTGTTTCCTACATTAATACATCAGAAAGCCATGTCCTGTCTACTCTACAAAAACAGTATGTGGACATCTGTTCGTCCTCCCTTTGCTGTTATAACAGACTTTCCACTAGAAAACAGCCCCAGACCACTATTCCTCTTCCACCGTTATTGTCTGACACAGTTCATACTACACATTGGGGCAGGCAGATTCTTCCCTAAGACTGCCAGATGGTGAAGTGTGATTCATCACTCCAGAGAACGAGTTTCCACTGCTCCAGAGTCCAATGGCGGCGAGCTTTACACCACTCCAGCCGGCACTTGGCACTGTGCATGATGATCTTAGGCTTGTGTGTGGCTGCTCTGCCATGGAAGCCCATTTCATGAAGCTTCTGACGAACAGTTATTGTGCTGACGTTGCTTCCAGAGGCAGTTGGTACTGGTAGTGAGTGTTTCAACCAACAACAGACGATTTTTACACTCTACGCGCTTCAGCACTCAGCGGTCCCCTTCTGTGAGCCTATGTAGAATACAACTTCGCGGCTGAGCCATTGTTGCTCCTAGACTTTTCCACTTCACAATAACAGCACTGACAGTTGATCGGTGCAACTCTAGCAGGGCAAAATTTTGACAAACTGACTTGTTGGAAAGGTGGCATCCTATGATGGTGCCATGTTGAATGTCACTGAGCTCTTCAGTAAGGCCATTCTACTGCCAATGTGTGTCTATAGAGATTATATGGCTGTGAGCGTCTGCTAAATGACTTAAATGTAAATGTAAATGTGTGCTCGATTTTATACACCTGTCAACAATGGTGTCGCTGAAATAGCCAAATCCACTCATTTGAAGGAGTGTCCACATACTTTTGTATATATAGTATATTTCTATCCACAAAAATGTTATTTACTATGTGTACAGTTTCTTACCTTCCTGGGTATGTCACTGGAACTGACTATGGGGTCAGGGGTCATTGCGGGGGGCCCAGTGTCCTCATTGGAACTGACTATGGGGCCAGGGGTCAGTGTGAGGGGCCCAGCCTCATCAGTTGGTGCTGTGGATACCTCTTTCCACAGAGCGTGCTGATTGCCATTGACACCGTCCACCTCAAGAGTGTTAACTGGAAAAGAGAGAGTGAGAGGTCAACTTGACCAATTCTTGGCAAATCATTAGCTCAAAGTCTGACAACAGGCATTTAGAAAAAATCGGTAGCCTACCTTCCTCTTCGTCCGCATCATCGGCATTCGCCGCGGGTGAATCGCTCGACGAACTGTTGATTATTGGTGAGTCGCCGGTGACAGGCGTCAGCCCTTTGCCACTCACCGACCTGTACCTCGACTCCGCCAGGCTGAGTTGCTTCTCTAGCAATAGGATTTGCTCCTTGCTTTGAGAGACTTCTACACGTAACGCTCCACAGCAATCGTCCACTAATTTGCAAATCTCGGTCACAGCAGCTGAGGCTAATATGCCCATGACAGAGCTTATCCGTTGATGCAAAACACGCGTTACCGACATTTTAAACACTTGTTTTTGTGAAACCTGGTCACAACTACTGATAACTATGACGATTCAAATGAATTCAAAACGTCTAATAAACGATTTTGTCCCCAGTTTGTTCACGAAGTAGTAATATTTGTAAGAATCCCTGGATTGTTGTCAATGCGCCGCCATCTTTAATAACTGTCTTTGCGCACGCATCCGATCAGCGTTCAGAAAGTTTAGATAGAAAGCGCCACCTACCGCGTGGAGACTAGAATGTGCATTATCCAGAGTCAAATCTTTGAGCACTAAATATTATCTTGGGACATCTCTGACGACAGCTTGCTAGAGAGGAAAACGAATGAATTATTCCTATGGTTTGCAGAATCATCGTTTAACATTGAGTAAATCAATGTTTTTTTTTAAAATTATGCTTATTGGTTATCATGTTATCATGTTATAAACTGAGCACTGGAGTTATCTTAACCCCAGACAAACTATATGGAGGTTGTATTAGTCTCAAGATCTTGTGCAAAGTAAAATGATTAATTTCCAGTACATCATATATGTTTATTGTTTTTACCACAGATATAGAATGACCAAGACAACGTGATCTGCTGCACCATCGAGAGCATGGCTGCATCACTGCCTGGTATGGCAACTGCTCGGCCTCTGACCGCAAGGCACTACAGAGGGTAGTGCGCACAACCCACTACATCACTGGGGTTAAGTTTCCTGCCATCCAGGACCTCTACACCAGGCGGTGTCAGAGGAAGGCCATAAAAATGGCCAAAGACTCCAGACACCCTAGTCATAGACAGTTCTCTCTGCTACCGCACGGCAAGCAGTACCGGAGCAAGAAGTCTAGGTCCAAAAGGCTTCTTAACAGCTTCTACCCACAAGCCAAAAGACAATTGAACAGCTAATCAAAAGGCTACCTGGACTATTTGTATAGCCACTCCCACCCCTTTTTTACGCTGCTGCTACTCTCTGTTATTATCTACGCATGGTCACTTTACCTACATGTACATATTACCTTAAACGCGTGTTACCTTAATTACCTTGACTAACCTGTGCCCCCACACATTGACCCTGTACTGGTACACCCTGTATATAGCCTCCACATTGACTCTGTACTGGTACACCCTGTATATAGCCTCCACATTGACTCTGTACTGGTACACCCTGCATATAGCCTCCACATTGACTCTGTACTGGTACACCCTGTATATAGTCTCCACATTGACTCTGTACTGGTACACCCTGTATATAGCCTCCACATTGACTCTGTACTGGTACACCCTGTATATAGCCTCCACATTGACTCTGTACTGGTACACCCTGTATATAGCCTCCACATTGACTCTGTACTGGTACACCCTGTATATAGCCTCCACATTGACTCTGTACTGGTACACCCTGTATATAGCCTCCACATTGACTCTGTACTGGTACACCCTGCATATAGCCTCCACATTGACTCTGTACTGGTACACCCTGTATATAGCCTCCACATTGACTCTGTACTGGTACACCCTGTATATAGCCTCCACATTGACTCTGTACCGGTACACCCTGTATTTAGCCTCCACATTGACTCTGTACTGGTACACCCTGTATATAGCCTCCACATTGACTATGTACTGGTACACCCTGTATTTAGCCTCCACATTGACTCTGTACTGGTACACCCTGTATATAGCCTCCACATTGACTCTGTACTGGTACACCCTGTATATAGCCTCCACATTGACTCTGTACTGGAACACCCTGTATTTAGCCTCGCTACTGTTATTTTATTGTTGCCCTTTAATTATTATAAATTTATTTTTTACTTCAGTTTATTTAAGTAAATACAATTATTTTTCCTAACTACATTGTTGGTTAAGGAAGCATTTGACTGTAGGGTGTTGTATTTGGCACATGTGACAAATACAATTTGATTTGTCAGCGATGTTTTTTAACGTTGCTTATTGGAAACCCTCTTATCCAAATAAGGCCGTTAAAACATTCTTTGCCAAATGTCCCATCCAAACACACCTCTATCCACACCCTTCACTCGATTTAACAGAGCCTTAGCCATGCCAAAGACAGGCTCAATAAAGACTCAATAAGTACATTGAAATACAGACTTTCAGTCATATCAGACCTTTTCTCATCCCATTTTATGCTGTCAACAAAAAGCACCATATCCATGTTGTTATATTGCCCCTTTTAAGAGCCAGAGATTATCGTAGACAATACTGCCATCTTCCAGAAAGTACTAGCCTATGCAATGTCATAAAGTACTTAAAAAAATGTTTATTACAGGGAAACAATACAGGTTGAGGTACATAAAATGGGCAATTACATTTGAAATTGCATCACATTTAGCCCTTTGGCGAACACATAAAGTCACTTACAGTCAGTAGTAAACAAAGCCAATGTTGAAAGCAGTTTGAAAAGGTGTCAAGCAATTAGCAATATCTTGTTGACTAACAGCGATAGTTGTGCACGCAGATGAATGGGTATTGTGTGCCACATCCGAGGTTCCTCCAGCCCTGGCCCACTACAAAAGACAAACAAAAATCGTAGTAGTTTTATCTGGCATATTTTAACACGTCATACAGTTCTGGGACCAGGCTACCTGTCATTACTTTTCAGGTAATATCATACTAATGTGAGTGTTCCGGATTTACATTTACTATGTCTAGTCCACGAGACCAGGCGGAACATCTTTAAGTTCATGTCTTACCAGCAGATTGCAGGTACATGCAGGAGTTGCTGGTTGCGGTGCTCTGGCTGTACCAGTTGGTGTAATACATTCCTGAGCGGTCGATCCACATCCAATATCCCTGAGGAAACAAAGAGTCATAAGTCTTACCTACAGCTTGTGAGAGCAAAATTGCAAGATTATGTTATAATAGTTTTATTGCATCAAATGGTTGTTTTTTTTGCAACCGAATAGAGGGTTCTTATAACTCTATTGTGAACTGAAAGTGGGCCACTGGGAGATAACACTGACAGGAGATTTATGATGTATTTTGGGTGATAAAACCAAAGAGACCTCATTCCATAGCATGAGTTAATATTTCTGTTCTATATGGTACCTGGGAGAGATGACCCCAGGGCCAGACCTGGTCTCTACACAAAGATAACTGTTTTTACAGCAGATACTGTCTGCTGTGGATTATAAGTATCTTTCATACTAGTCTTAACCTTGTGACCCATTCCATACATCTGTTGTTCATCATGTAGGTTGAAAGGGGTGTATCTTGGCTATAAAAGACCTTTGTACTTTTATCTCTGGATAAGAGCGTCTGCTAAATGACTTAAATGTAATGTAATGTAATCTGGGGGCTCTCAATGAATCAGCTGAGGGTGATTCATTGACCATCCATCATTATCGTAGAGCACTCAATCGATTAACTTTATATGTGTGTGTTCCCTTATTAATACTTAATAATACTTAATATTTAGTTTAGGTATAGCTCTGACTTGAGTGATAAGTTAGCCTCCTCATTTGATAGTAAAGAAATTAACCACCACAAGCTGCAATGCTGTCCCTTACCACTAACAGATCTGATATAATAACTAGCTGCATGATTAAAATATCAGTAGCTATGCTGAGGCACAGAGTTTTTCCTGTTCTTGGGGGTAAGCTCTGGGACCTAGAATTGTTTCTGGTCAGGTCACTATGTCGAAAAACTCACTATGTGAAAACTCACTATGTCGGGCAACCCTTTCTCTCACCTGAGGTAGAATCCACCGATCCAGGCGGTGGCTCTGTTGGCTGTTCTGGTTATCTGTTGCAGGTAACGATACTCGGGGGAGGAGCTGGCGGAGGCCAGGCTGGCGCCCAGTTCATTGCAATGTTCCTGAAAGAAGAGCGGGAGGTGAGGGGTGAGACACGTACACCTTATGGTTCCTAATTGCACTTTTAATTTTTATTTATTTAAATGTAGCCTTTAGGCCTATTCAAATCCAGATAGGTCTTATTCGAAAGACATAAACTATAGAATAGGCTAAACATATTCTGTCAAACCTTGAAAGACTTATTTGCACTGTTTATTTATTCGCACTAATATAGGTTATTTTCGTAGGCTACTTACTTATTTTAGGCTGCTATACAGGCAAAATGCATGTCCTGAAGCCTATTCGTTTTTAGCATCAGCCAATGTTATTTTTTTAAAGTGTTATGAAGTATGTTATAAATATCGATTTGTTTTATCTGATTCTATTTAGGATTTTTACAGTTAGGTAGGCAAAAGGCATATAGCCTAATGATAATTATCGACCTATTCGTTTTTAGCCGAAGCCAATTCAGTGTTATAAAGAATATTATAGGCTCAGGTTTTATCTGATTATTGATGACTTTATATATAAATGTAGAATTTGTAAGTTATTGAAAATAAAGTTGTTCGTGAGACAATTCCGACAGACTCATCGTTTTTTGTTCCTGCTATTGATGCTGCAAGGGTTTATACCCGATTGCCCGTTGCGCAATTACCTCAGCGTCGAACCAGGACCGAGGAGTGTTCACAAACATGTAACACTTGGACTGGTAGCTGAACCATCCGTCAGGGCAGAAACTGCGTGCCGCTGTGAACGCGCAGATAAAATACAACAATTGTTTGACACCATAATACAAGGAGTTGATATTGACAGGAGTATGAACTTTGATCTCATAATATAAAACATGAACGTGCATTTAGTCATACTGGTGTTTTTCTCCTCCCAGCTAACAGAAAATCAAAAAACACTTGTCTTTCATTGTGTGACCATGCATTGCACGATGTACAGAAAGTCCGCAATCGTAGAACCAATAAAGGTGATAGTTGTTATTTTATATCATTCACCATAAAAGGTGTCAACATACCTTTAGGTGCCACAGCCACCTCGTTAACAGCCTCAGTCTGTACATCATCCTCTGGAAAAGCACAACAAATAAAACAGTCCTCGATATTACTATTTAGCCACCAGCAAATCACTATGTCAGGGAGTAATAGATACTATATAAATATGTTTGTTTTCATAGGTATATTTTATAGGTGACAGGTAGTTAAAATAATTTGTTTCGTACCTATGTGAAGTATGACAAAACAGAATGCCTCAAATATAATTTATCAACAAATGAGGCACATAATACACAACACAATCTCACACTCACTTCCTGCAAATATATACAAACAATATTTGCAGCAGATTTCAATGTGAAGTAAATGTAATTGATCAGGAAATGAGGTGATGCTCCACAATAGACAGTGATGCTCCTGCTTGATTAAAGCCTATAGAGAAGAACTGACCTGGGGCGTCACTCAGCTTCTCCTCTGCTACAGGAGCCTCAACCTCAACAGCCTCTTCTGCAGAAACATGGAACAAGGAAATCAATTTGACTTTCATTCAACTGGGAATTGGGAGAAATATTGATTCAGTGCTCTATTACTGCTCTCAGTACAAACATAATAAGAGCTACAAACCTGGGGCACTTTTTGGCTCTTCTACCGCCACAGCATCGCTCTCCACAGGAACTTAAAGGGAAAACACAACTATTGTCATTATTTAGTAACAATGAATTACCCTGTGCTGTATTAGTGACATTGTTGAGTATTTGGCTGACTTACCTGCTGCTGCCCTAGCAGAGAGGGCGACACAAAGTAGTGCAAAGATGACCAGAACCTTCATGGTGGTGCTGCTTGTCTGGATGAAAAGGGAGAGGACGTGTTGGAGAATCAACTAGAGAGAGTGATACACAATCATTTCAGACTATTACTAGACAAGAATATTTCCCCACAGAAGACAACCTTAAAATCTAGCTACAAGTTCATCACCACCACAGTAAATACATACATTAAATTAAGAAAGGGTGAGAAAATAAGACAAGTTGACACTCAGGGAACAGACACTATAGGACTCTTACCTGTTGTAGTAGGTAAATCACTGTTGTTCTCCTCAGGTACTCTTCCTCAGGTAGGCCAGTGATGGAGTGGAGATTTCTCCGCTGTTTATGTACTGTTCTGTCCAGCATGATTTCACTGACGCACGTGCTGTGAATTACGAAACAGCATTGGACTTTGACGGTTTATGATTTTGTATTTATACTTCAGATGAAAAATCCCATGCTAGGAATTCAAATATAGCACTTTCAAGGTCAGCAGAACATGGCCAGCCCCTGTTTGAAGGTGTGTTCCTGTAAGAGATTGCAAAATAACACAAACGTCCTTATTGTGATCGTGTATGGAACATTGCCAAGGAAGTCACGTTTATTATTTCCCGACCATAAACCATTTCCTTTTCATCCAAGGAGTGGGTCAGACATGAAAGGATTTAGTTTGACTTAAATTAAATACAATACTGAAGCAATATCATCAAGGTCAATATAATACCAATATCATTATATTATACATCTTATATATACTATATGGCTTTGTGTACATACTTCAGATCTGATTTCGAATTCAAATACAGCATTTATCAAGGACAAGGACAAGAATGTGTGTTCCAGTAAGTGATGATGAAACCATAATGGTGATAAGGAAATTGTAAACATGGAAAATCAATACGGACATGGATTGATTCAATTTACAGTACGTTTTTCTCAGCACTATTGACCTTGAGATAACGTAGGGGTATGTTAATTTATTTATAATCACTTTATTGTTCTTTTGCAGCGATTTGTCTAACATTTCCAGTCTCTCCAACTTAAAGCTGCAATCACCAGTTGAAACAATAACAAATCCTGCCCTGTTCCTGTAAAAAGCTGAGGGATGGGGTTGTAAAAATGTTACCACTCGGAAATTCACCTTCCATCGATCACAATGATAGTTTTAGCCATGTTTTGAGGCTATATAGTGTTTGTTTATACTTACTTTATTTACACTCATTGAAGTAAAACAAGTTTATAATTTGGATTATGATGGGTTACGACAGTTGACCTAAACTCAGCATTTAGGAGTTATATTCTTCAAGAATCAATGGGTACATAGCATTAATTTATTAGTCCAAAAATGGATGTAGCAACAGCAGATTGCAGACTCTTCAATGTATATCGGAGGGACAAAAGCAGTAGACCAATTTCCATCCTGTATGGAATGTCTTTATCTTATTTCTTGAAAAGACAATCCACATTGACAATAAATCTTTACTGACAACATGACATAATAGATGCCAACAGCCTAAGTCAAACAGGTTTTGTCGAGCCCTTTTCACCACTGTCTTGGTGTGTTTGGATCAGGACAGATCGTTGGTGATGTGGACACCAACAGTAGACTAAATTAAGTGGGGGACAAATACCAAATGATTAGGGTGATGCACATGGGCTACTAACATCCTACTACACAACATACACTTAGTAGTCTAATGTCCATTGCAATAGACTAGCATCTTTTTCCAAGCTGCTTCACAATGCAGAAACAGAAGATAGGCTCCTGCTCATGTGAGGCGTTCCGGCTCGCAGAAGCCAAGGCTACTTACGACACAGGCAGCTGGTGGCACCTTAATTGGGGAGGACGAGCTCATATTAATGGCTGGAAACACATGGTCTCCATGGGTTTGATACCATTCCAGTCACCACATATTGATGATACATTTAAGTTAGTCTGAAACATAATATTTTTTCATGTCCGACTCACTCCTTGGATGACATCAAGTCAGTTAAGGAAGCAGTTTATGGACAGCAAAGAATTAAAGGTGATCTCCAGGGCACTGTTCCAGACATGATCACAATAAGGACATTGTTATTATTTTACCACCGCTTACTGGAACACAGTAAGTGACATTGATAAAGGCTGTATTTTAATTCATAATCTGGCAGCCTGGTCTCAAAGACTAGACGTAACATAGTAAACCCAAATTAGTATGATATGTTACATTTGTATGGTTACATAAGACAGACGGTTACTTCAGGCAAAAACGAAAGAAGGGTGGTTGGTCAAAAAATAAATTAGGTGGTTGGTCGGGGTGGATGAGTGGGCATATAACATGAATGTCTAGCAACCCAAAGGATGTGTATTCAAATCTTATCATGGACAACTTTACCATTTGCGCTAATTAGCAAATATTTACTACTTTTTAGCTACGGAGCAACTACTTAGCATGTTAGCTAACCCTTCCCCTAAACTTAAGCTTTCAACCTAACTCCTAACATGACTAACGTTAGCAACCTAGCTAACATTAGCAACCTAGCTAAACTGAACCACTTAACTAACATTAGCCACAAAAAATGGAATTCGTAACATATATGTTTTGCAAATTCATAACTTTGTACGAATTGCAATTTGTAACATATCATACACATTTTTAATTCATACCATATAAGATGAAAGGGATGATGGACATCCCAAAAAATTAAAACGAAACGTAACATACCATACTAAACGGCAGTGTCCTGGATTTACTTTTACTATGTTATGTCTACCCCCGAGTCCAGGTTGAAACTGGAATTTTTCATCTGAAGTATAAACACAGCTATAAAGTGTCAAAGTCCAACGCTGTTTCGTCATTCACGGCAAGGGCATAAGTGAAAGTTTGCGGGACACAACCGTATATAAAGAGAGTACGAATCTCCACTCATCACTCCATCACTGGCTTACCTGAGGAATTTATTTACCTACTACAAAAGGTACTACAGCATCTGTTGCCGAGTGTCGACTCATTCAACATGTCTTATTTTCTCTCCCTTTCTCCGTTTAGATGTATGTATTTACTGTGGTGATGATGAACTTTCAGCTATATTTTTAAGGTTGTCTTCTGTAGGGAAATACTCTTGTCATTTACATTACATTTAAGTCATTTAGCAGACGCTCTTATCCAGAGCGACTTACAAATTGGTGCATACACCTTATGACATCCAGTGGAACAGCCACTTTACAATAGTGTCTAGTGATAGTCTGAAATGATTGTGTATCACTCTCTCTAGTTGATTCTCCAACACGTCCTCTCCCTTTTCATCCAGACAAGCAGCACCACAATCATCACCACCATGAAGGTTCTGGTCATCTTTGCACTACTTTGTGTCGCCCTCTCTGCTAGGGCAGCAGCAGGTAAGTCAGCCAAATACTCAACAATGTCACTAATACAGCACAGGGTAATTCATTGTTACTAAATAATGACAATAGTTGTGTTTTCCCCTTTAAGTTCCTGTGGAGAGTGATGCTGTGGCGGTAGAAGAGCCAAAAAGTGCCCCAGGTTTGTAGCTCTAATTATGTTTGTACTGAGAGCAGTAATAGAGCACTGAATCAATATTTCTCCCAATTCCCAGTTGAATGAAAGTCAAATTGATTTCCTTGTTCCATGTTTCTGCAGAAGAGGCTGTTGAGGTTGAGGCTCCTGTAGCAGAGGAGAAGCTGAGTGACGCCCAGGTCAGTTCTTCTCTATAGGCTTTAATCAAGCAAGAGCATCAATGTCTATTGTGGAGCATCACCTCTTTTGAGCATCACATAATTTCCTGATCAATAACAATTTCTTCACATTGGTACAAAACAAACTAATTAAACTACAGTCCATGTATAAAATATTAGCTATGAAAATAAATATATTGAATCTCATTGTCTGTGATTTGCTGGTGGCTTTCAAAGTGATATTCTCGTCTTATTATGTGATTAGGTGTCTTTTCAGAAGATGAGAATGAGGCAGTTGAGGTGGCTGCAGCAGCACCTAAAGATAAAGGTAGGACTCTCCATGATGAATGATGTTAAGTTAACCATCACTGGTTCTACTATTGATGCCTGTGTATACCGTGCAATGCATGATCACAATGAAATAATGTTTTGGTTTCCCATCAGCAGGGAGGGAAAATCACCAGCATGACTAAATAAACATTCATGTCTTACATTATGAGATCACTTTTTGGGAAAGTTCATACTCCTGACAATATCAACTCCTTGTATTGCGATGTCAAATCATTGTTGTATTTTATCTTCGTCTTCACAGCGGCACGCAGGTTCTGCCCTGACGGATGGTTCAGCTACCAGTCCAAGTGTTACATGTTTGTGAACACTCCTCGGTCCTGGTTCGGAGCCGAGGTAACGCACTTCTCAATGTAATATAGTGTCGAAAATCTTGACGTGAATATGTTACTATGACTGCAAATGGTTCACTTTCAAAAAATGTGCGTTTGTGTCTGTATAATGTAATGTCACTATGAGGGAGGGCAACACGTTTGTTCATGTGCAGGCCTACTGTGTGAGTGTGTGCACGTGTCTCACCCCTCACTTCACCACTCTTCTTTCAGGAACATTGCAATGAACTGGGCGCCAGCCTGGCCTCTGCCAGCTCCTCCCCGAGTATCGTTACCTGCAACAGATAACCAGAACAGCCAACAGAGCCACCGCCTGGATAGGTGGATTCTTCACCTCCAGGTGAGAGAAAGGGTTGCCCTGAAAACCTCCGCCATCTAAGCATACGTAGCGCCCAAGTTTTTCTGACAGTGACCGTCAAGAACAGTTCCGGGCCCTAGAGTTTTCCCTCAGAGCACATGGCCGGAAAACACTCTGAGCCTTGTGTTTAAATAGCTTCTGATATTTTAATCATGTAGCTAGGTATGATATCAGATCTGTTAGTGGTAAGGGACAGTAGTGCAGCTAAGACTTATGACTCTTTGTTTACTCAGGGATATTGGATGTGGATCGACCGCTCAGGAATGTATTACACCAACTGGTACAGCCAGAGCACCGCAACCAGCAACTCCTGCATGTACCTGCAATCTGCTGGTAAGACATGAACCTAAAGATGTAGCATAGTCCCAGAACTAAGCCGATGAAATGACCGACATTACTTTTCTTTTGTCATTTTTCCTTTGGTAGTGGGCCAGGGGTGGAGGAACTGCGGATGTGGCGGACAATTACCATTCATCTGCGTGCACAACTATCGCTGTTAGTCAACATTGCGAAGATACTGTTAATTGCTTGACACCTTTTCTAACCGCTTTCAACATGGACTGTTTACTGACTGTAAATGACTAAGTGTTCGCCAAAGGGCTAAATGTGATGCGATTTCAAATGTCATTTCCCATTTATGTACCTCAACCGTTATTGTTTTCCAGTAATAAACATTTTTTAAGTACTATGACATTGTATAGGCTGGTACTTTCTGAAAGATGGCAGTATTGTCTAAGACCGGTACATTTGCTTTTTAATTCTACGCATATAAAATAGATCAGTATAAAGGATTTGAGACGAGGACAAAAAGACTGGAGGGTCCTCAATTTATTAAGCCTCAATTGACCCATTTATCGAGATCTGTCTTGGGCTTGACATCTTTATACTGTACATGGCAGAAAAGTGAGCCGTAAAAAAACCTAATCTCAAAATATGGTGGGGAAACTAACTTTAGAATTCATAGAAGATAAAATGGCACCTTTTTATAAGTTGTTCTATTCAAACAAAGCTTTTTACAATGAACGTAGGTCATACACAACCTGGAGAAAGTGCAACTAGTTCTTGTCATTAAAACAATATTTATTTTCACGAAAACAAAGTGACGGTGACAACTTGTTAAACTCAAATTCTGATGTACATTTCTGGTTATCATTGACATGACTATTAGCATGAATAAATGTCACAGAAAAACCATAAATCTCAAGGTTAAATGTATCTACGTCTTGTAATAACTTAACTCAAATGTCCACCCGTTCGTTTTCTGCTGGCTTCTTGTGACGGTGATAGCGCACCAGCCACTAATGAAAATGAGGAATGTGTAGGCCTATACCGCCACCTACTGGGCTCCATTGGCATAAACGACCAAGAGCAAAGGGAGTTGATTGAACTACTGTAGTAGGCTGGCTACACCTATAAAATGAAATAAATCAGGGTTCTACTGTAATCAGTATAATTTACGAACCAAATAAAAGTAACTCTGGGAACTCACATCTGTCCAATCACCCGCCAATGTTATCTGATCATATTTCGGCAATCAAATTGTTTTAAATGGGGCGACAGGTGGGTTCTTGGGGCAGCAGGTAGCCTAGTGGTTAAAGGGCTGGGCCAGAAACTGTAAAGGTTGCCCGATGGAATCCCTGACCTGACAAGATACGTATCTGTCATTCGGCCCCGAAACAAGACAGTTTACCCTCTGTTCTAGGCTGTAATTATAAATAATACTTTGTTCTTAACTGTCTTTCCTAGTTAAAACAAATGGCTAATGAATAGAATGGGTTAATTAACTTGAATGGGAACGCCATTCTATTTATATGCGTTTAATTCCATCAGATAACTTAAACAAAACTAGGCCTAAGCATTCAACATATGGTATATTTTTGTGGAGGGGGTAATTGTCTAAGGCAGTTGTTCCCAAACATTTTATAGTCCCATACCCCTTCAAACATTCAACCTCCAGCTGCGTACCACCTCTGGCACCAGGGTCAGCAAAACACAACTGTTGTTGGTTTGCCATCATTGTAAGCCTGCCACACACAAACTATACAATATTTGTATTAAACATGAGAATGAGTGAGTTTTTGTCACAACCCGGCTCATGGGAAGTGACAAATAGCTCTTGTAGGACCAGGCCACAAAAAATAATATAATAATTATCAACAATTTTGCTCTTTATTTAGCCATCTTACATATAAAACCTTATTTGTTCATCAAAAATGGTGAATAACTCATCACCTTGACATTGTCCGTAAGCTTCAGTTCAATTCCACACAAAAAAAAAAATCATACAATGATGGCAAGACCTGTGTGTTGTAATCTAGATTCAGATCATTCAGGTGAGAAAAACCTTGTCATCATGCTTCCTGACTGGTGGCTCCTGAGATTCCTCTGTTGCTGTGGAGGTCCTCTTGCTGCCTGCCCTTTCAACCCTCCTGCAGCCATCTGTAACGACACATTCATACTGCTCTAAATAACAATAACCAGGCCATTTCATCAAAAACAATAGAGTGGTATAGTTTGGCACACACTCAGACACCCACACTCTCTAAAGGTGACATACCTTGGTGATGAACTCATCTTCTCTCTTGGTCTTTCTGGCCCAGAGGTTCGTGACTTTGTCATACCAGTGCTGCGCCCCGAGTTCGTGACAAACCCTCATTCTCTATGCACATCATGGCCATGTTCTGGTGGAGCTGATCGTCCAACTTTTCCCCTTTCACAAAGTCATGAATGCGCTTCAGGCAGGGGAAGCTTTCCTCCACGTCAGCTGAGGTCACTCCAATGGTCACCACAAGGCACATCAGCTTGTAGAGCTCTGGTAGTGGGTTCTTCTGGGACCGGATGAAACAGATCCATTCACAGAGCTTGTGGCTGTCCTGCTGCTGTCCTTGGCCTATGTAGAATGCCTTCAGGTCCACTCTGAGCCTGTCCATGTTGAAGAAGCCCTCGTAGAGCTTCACTGGGCTATCCACCACATCTGTTGCGAAATGGATGTTCATGTCAGTGAACTTCGCTGGATCCAGCAGCTTGAGGAAGCGTAGGTCATCCAGATGTGCGTAACAAACCTGGATCTGAGAGATGACGGTTTCCAGAGCTTCGTAGTACAGCCTTGAAGTGTGTCAGAGGGTCTAAGTCATCCGTCTACTTGAGACTTTTGCATGGGTGTTGAGCCAATCTCTCAGCCTTCTGGTAGACACTGTCAAAGGCAGAGTCAAACTTCTTGCTCTGGATGTGTTGAACCAGCTCCTCAATGTTAGCTTTGCAGGCTGCCACATCCATTGCTTTGTGCTTCAGAGTGTCAAATGCAACATCAATGTTGGGAGAAACCTGGCGTAGGTGAAGAGCTGGAACAAACTGAAATCCTCAAGTTTCGAAACAAGATGGTTTGCTTCATAGGATGATTCACCATTTACCCAATCCAGGTTCCCAATGTGGTTGATGGTGTCAGAAAATGTGTGGTAGGTGTTTGCCACCTCACTGAGTAGTCCAGTGGTAGTCGGTCAGCATTCACCTCACTCCAAGTTTCATTGAAGAACCTCAGTCGGTGGGGAACAAACATGAGGGGAACGACCTCGGATCACAAAATATCAACTTCAGTCAACAGTGCTGAGACGGTGTGAGTAGGAGTTGACGAAGACAGTGTTGTGGGCCATCTCCTCACTTTTCCGTCTGCATGTTTAGCTTGTGCGCAGACACGGCCCATCCATTGTAAGACAGTACCACAAGTTTTTTTCACAGTCATGGTCGGCCATTTCCATACATATAAGGTCAGAAAGTGAAAGAAATAAAAAGTTATTCTAGCAATACTTAATACCCAGACCAAGTGAAATACGTATTGTCAAGAACTGTTTTCCCAATGAAATACAACAGTATATGTTATGCTATATATGTGGACAGAATCAGGACAGAATACAATATTTTATCATTACAACGTTAAAGCATGGATTGGATATAATGTACACAGTGAATACCAGCTGATTTGTCAAAATTACATTTGTTAAAACAAACAAATAAAATATATGTAGGCTAATATTTGTAGTACAGTAAAAAAGGTCAGTAGGGAAAACGACCTTGATCAGAATAAACTTTTCACTAGCCGCAAGGTCAAAACTGGCTATATCAAAATGTATGTATTTTCATTTTTGCTCTTCATGTTAAGGTTAGGGTTATAGGTATAAGAATAGCAGTGTGGTTAGGTTTAAAATCAAAATGTAAGAAGAGAAACTGTAGAAACGGGCGGGTTTATGACTTTGTTGCTGTGGAAGCTAGTGATGACCAATAAACTTTGAGAGAAACCTAACTCAACAGGGGAGATCTATTTCTGTCCAATCAGAATGTGAAGGGGGGATTTGGCTTTGTGTGTCAATCCCCCACACTAATTGTTACCGCCACAGTAATGATAGAAGTTGTAGTAGTAAATGTCGATGTACTTTCGTAATCGTGCAAATTAAAATGTCAGCTAAAATTTAACTAAACATTGATCAAATTACCTAAAATAACAATGTGATATTATAAGAAAAAACAATAAATGTATGCACAGGTCAATCTGTCCCACACACATGTAGACACTTTACTAGAAACACTCAAGTCTCCTCAACAAAGCAATAGAATACGCAGAGTTCAACAAACTTGGTTTTAGGTTTAGAATTTCCCCCATGATAGCACAAGACCACTAGTCTGGGTACCAGTCTGGTTAGCTAACATACCACCCTTGTATTCTGTGCCATTGCCAAACAATAACGTTATTTCCAACAACAAATCAGCAACTCGTCACAAAATCCAGCTGCATATTAAACGCTGAGATTGAAGAAAGGCCAGTCTCTGTGGCCCATAGCACAAGGAGTGGAACGTTAGCTAAACAGACTGGTACCCAGACTACAGGACCACAAACATTCTAGTCAGAACGCAGATTAGAATGTTACGGCCATTGAACATTTGGTGCCAACACGTAAACATAGACGGTCGTTTGCTGCAGGCACTCTGTATATCTACAGCTCTTTAATCTATACACAAGTGTTTCTCCAGGCAGTGTTTCTGAGTGAAACACTTGCCACACAGCTCACAGCCAAAGGGCTTCTCCCCAGTGTGAACCCTCTTGTGAGTTTTAAGGTTACAGAGGTAGGCAAAGCTCTTGCCGCAGTAGTTGCAGATGAACGGACGCTCCCCCGTGTGAGTGAACTGGTGGGTCTTAAGAGTTTGTTTCTGTACTGAAAGCCTTCCCGCATATCTCGCAGCCAAAAGCCCTGCTGTGACTGGTGGAGTGTGCGATGAGAGCTTTCTGATTGTGAAACGCCTTGCCGCACGTCTCGCAGTCCAACCTTGAACCGAAGCCGTGAGCTGCCACCATGTGATTCTTCAGGCTCTGGGTGTGGCAGAACGCCTTCCACACTCCCCGCACTCGTGATTCCCCTCCCCTCCCCTGTGACAGATTTGGTGCTTCTTGAGGTTGTTAATCTGGGAGAAACCCTTGCCGCACTGCTTGCAGACGAACGGCCTCTCCCCTCGTGTGAACCCGCCTCGTGGATTATCACCTGGCTACGTAGTTGAAGCGTTTGTTGCAGTATGAACAGGCGTGCATTTCCCTGCCTGTGAGGTGGTCGACCATCTTGTTTTCTGCGACACTGGGGGTGAAGCTCACGGTGTCGCCTCTGACCCCGGCTCAGACTTGACTCCACATCTCCAGCTCTTCGCTGAAGTCTTGGCTGGTGTCTTCTTCCTCGGGCTCTGCTGTGGAGCTGTGGTACGCCTGACTGGCTCTCGTCCATGGCCTGGAAATCATCTTTTAGGGACAGGCCACCTGCAGAAACAGTGAGAGTCAAGTGACGGTTTTTGAGCATTTGTTGACAATGACAACGTAGTTTAGTGGGAAGTATCAGAACAACATGCGTTTAACATTCAAGTTAGTTTTCATTTAAAGTCGGTTTTAACATAAGATAAGATAGATAAGCTAACTTCTGGTTTATCCCTGTTGGGAAATGTTGCTGTGCTCCTAGCATACATACATGCACATATTCAAATAGAGAAGGGCCAGTAAACACAGGTAGAAAAAGTGCAGTTCACACAACAGAACACTGTCAACATGATCACAGTGTTAGTAGTATTGTCAGATATAACTACCATTTCCTTTCTCCACCGATAATGATGTGCTCTGCTTCCTCCGGGTGACTAGCCTCCACAACCTCCTCTGGCCTGTCCTCACCTTTTAGGTCAGGTTGTAAAATGACCTGTTTCACGCCTGGACACTGCAACAAATAGTAGGTTAAATGTTTAAACTATCATTATACCACTTCTGTAACATACAAGCCATTGCACTCCAAAGCTAAAGTTGTATGTGGACACAAACTGAACAACATGGGTGAGTGACTGCCACTGACCGACAGGAACTTCGTATTTTAGATCAATACTTGTCTCTCTGGCACACTGGGTTTCTAATGTGATATGAAAACATGGACCGCTACACTCGCTATTCATTGGTTGTCAATATGCCGTTAAAGATTTTTTTTAAAGTGGGCAATTTGGTAAAACAAGAACATAATGAGAGGTGTTTTTCCATCCTAGTCTTATAATTAATTTATACAATACACCATCCATATAGCTAGGCCAACATTGACATGCAGCAGTTCAGGGACCAGACACCATAAATATGAGTGTCAACCAACTTCTTCCTTCACTGTTCTGCGCTGCGGTGCACTGGTTTCTCCCACCTGATGGCAGCATCCACTCCATAGTGCCTCTCACTCACAACCAACTGCTTGTCCGGAAACCAGTGGTCCCCACGCCTTTATTATTCTCTGCACACAACAATAAAATGGTGATGTTTGCTACTTATAGTGACTTTCAACATGCATGATGACACAGAGCTAGCTACAGTCGCTACAAGAGAACATCGTCACACTGAACTTACGGATCTCGTCGCAAAGCTGAACTTCTAAAGATATATCAACAGAAGAGGTGCTCCTGCTTTGGTCTCTCGGTCCCGAGCTCGATTTGCATACAGTACAATGCCTTCCGAAGAGCGTCGTTCTCTCCTGTTGTCGGGATATCTCCGAGAATAGAAGGGCAGAACTGTAATCGACCAGTTTTGTAATCTCTGCAACGGCAGACGTCGTCAGCGTCTCCATAATTGAAGAAAGTTGTGCCTGGAAAGACCCGTTTGGACACATGTCGACAGTTCTGATGAGCGCTCAATACACGGAAATCTCACGATTGCTGAATGGTCGACGTTGATCAACATCCGGTAGAGAAGACTAAGACTACATACAAACATGTACCTTTTGCCCAAAGATTTCTCCATGTCCCTTCGATAGCTCAGTTGGTAGAGCGGAGGACTGTAGAACGCAAAATGCTGAAATCCTTAGGTCGCTGGTTCAAATCCGGCTCGAAGGAGGAATCTTTTCATCAATGCGCCCCCAAAATATTTTTACCTGTTGTTCGCACATCCCCCTATAGAGAATTATATGCATTTCCAGTTTCTTAAAGAATAGTCAAGGTGTACGAATCCAATCATACAGAATAATTCAAAACACTTCAAGTTTATCCACAGTTCTCTAAAAATCCATAACTCAGTTGCTAGAGCGGAAGACTGTAGAACACTAAATGCTGAAATCCGGATCGAAAAAGAAACCTTTTTCCTACCGCATAAATGCGCCTATTGTTCGCACATTCCCCGATAGAGAACAAACGTGCATTTCCAGTTTCCTAATTAAAAAATAATCCAAGCTAACTCACAAATGAGGAAAATGAAGTCAGTTGGTAGAGCGGGAGGGACTGCAGAACAGCGAATGCTTATATCCTCAGATCGCTGTTTCAAATCCGTGTCGAAGGAGGATATTTTTGTATTCATGTCATAAATGTAGCATTAGCCATGGATTTATTCAAAAGTACACAATGACTTATAATATATTTTTATAGTGGTATTGATAGATTTGCAATGTAAATGGTATGTATGTGTAATAACCGATTAAATTAATTGTGACAGGTTGCACAAGTTTAAAAAAGGAAAATTATTAAGTCTCTGGACCGGCAATCGAACCCGGGCCGCGGCGGTGAGAGCGCCGAATCCTAACCACT